>NW_026250095.1:1800000-2062723 GCF_024043145.1 Alternaria conjuncta | reverse complement strand
CTAGTTAAACTAGATTAATTATTTATAACTAGTTATTATTATTATTATTTATAATAATAAAAATAGTATATTAATACTATTACAGGGCTTAGGTTTTTAACCTCTAAGTTCTTATACCTTAGAGATTCTAGTCTAGGCTTTATATATAGTTATTATTATATAACTATTTATATTAGTAAATAGAAATAGATATAGAAATAGGTTTTTAGTTTTAAGATAGTTATTAAAACTTCTTATATAAATTGTTATTAATAAGTTAGTTATAAAAACTACTTATATTTTCTTATTATTTAGTTATTATAAACTACAGCTTAAGAGGGTGTGTAAAGATTATTATAACTTAGTTATTATTATCTTTTTATTATTATTAAGCTTTATTAAGATTACACTTATTATTATTTCTTAATAGATTAGAAAAATTCTTAGTAAATCTAATTACTTACGTAATTAAGATTTTAGTAGCTAGTTTTAATCTGCTATACTAAGAGATTCTAAAACACCTCTATTTGTCTTAGCCTAGCTAATATTAGAGTTATTACGTAATTTAATAACTCTTATTTTCTTATCTCTCTTTCTGCAATTACTAAAAGATTTAGTAATAAACTAATTATTAGTCTATACAATACAACGCATTAACTAATATAATTAGTACTAGTCTAGATTATAAATCTAGAAGATAAGAAGAATTTAGCAGACTTAGATTATAAATCTAGAAATTAATAGAAATTAAGCAGATTTAATTATAAATTCTTATCTCTAGGCGGAAATAGGTAGATATTTACGTAATTATTCTAGTAGCTATTTTCTATAAAAGAAATAGCAATTCTCTATAGTTATTCTTTACCTAGTAATAATATTATTACCTTTTACCTACTATCTACTCTGCAATTACTTTATTACAATCTTTATTAGTTATACTATATATTATAGTATTTAACTACTTTGTTCTAACAAAGCTATATTCTATTATTAGAGAATAGTTCTTGTTACCTATCTATTCTTTACACTTATAAGCTAACTAATTATTTATTCTTTATTAAGTAATTTTATCTACTTCTTACTTAATTTTACTCTTTATAATAGTAGAAGTATTAATAAATTAGTAAACTTATATAAAATGTAAGGTTTAAACTAGAGATTATAGTAGTAGGTTATAGCTTAAATTTACTATAGAGAAAATTAAGCTAGAAAGAATAGATTTAGGTAATTAGAATTGTAATTACTACTCTTATAAGATTAGATAAAAGTAGTATAATATATATAGGTAAGCGCGTAAAATACTAGTGTAAAAGAGAAAAAGTACGTAATTAACCTAATAGGTGCTTAAAAGTCTATTATAATATTTACTTTTTAACTTATCTTAATATTTATAGTTATATACTATTACCTATTAATATATAGTCTCTATTCTAGAGATTACTTAAATAAATCTAAAATTATCTTATAAATAGTCTTAAATAAGCTTATAGCTATAAAAGTCTAGATACTAAGTTAGTAAGTAGAGATAATACTAATAGTATCTTAACTTATAGTCTTTTCTTCGTAAAGTAATAGTATATAAAGTTTATTTTATAGCTTTACTAGTAATCTATATATATACACTAAAGCTTAATTAAAACTAGATTTAAAAAGAACTTTATTATTATTTTTTATTTATACTATAATTAGATAATTATTTTTATTCTAAAAATTTATAAATCTTATTAATAAAGTTAGTTATTTATCTTATAATTTTATCTACTACAACTATTAGCTCTAAAGCTTTAATACTTATTAGCTTTATAGTTAAGTTTGTATATTATTTAGACTTTCTTTTTTTATTTCTCTTTTATAATTACTATAATATCTTAAAACTTTTATATATAGATTAATAGCTAATTATTCTTATATATCTAATAACTTAGCCTTTAGCTATTTTATACGTTTATTAATACGTAAACTAGCTCTATTAGTAATAATACTAGTACTTTATAACTTAGTATCTAGTCTTATATACGTCTTTACTTAATCTATTTAAGTAGTATCTCTAGAAAGTAATTTTTAAATATATATTACTCCTAAATTATATAGTCTTACTAATAAGAATATTTACTATTAAATTATTTACTTTTAGATATCTTAGTAAGTTTAGTATATAGTCTAAGAGCTTAGGTATAGTAGTAAATTATACTTACTAGCTTATAAGTATTATAGATATATAGAGTAGATATACTATAATTCTTAATCTAGCTATAAGAAACTAACCTAAAATAGATTTTTTAAAGATATAAGTATTCTAGCTCTTTATAAATTCTATCTTTAAGTATAATTTCTATAAATACAGGCTAATTACTAACTTACAATTACTAATAGCTTAGCTTATAGTTAAAAGCGCTAAGTCTAAAGATAAGCTAAGAATAATATAAATTATAAATAAATTAAAAGATTTCTTTATAATAAAAACCTTTTAGCTTTTAAAGCTATTTATAAGAAGAATATATATTTTAATCTATATAATTTTATAATAGATATATAAAAATATAATTAAAATTACTTCTTTTAAATATAGTACTATTCTAACCTTTTTTTCTTCTCTTAAACTTTTATTCTTAGATCTCTAAGTTTGTAGTTTCTTTAAATAGATAACTTTTATTAGCTTTAAAAATTTTAATAGCTAATTATAAAAAAAATCTCTAATTAGTATATACTTTACTTTTATAAACTATGTTTATTTTAGTAAAGTATTAATATAGAGTTAAGTAATAAAACATAGCTAGTAACTCTATATAGTAATCTTAATATAACTATATTATTTAAATACTTTATACTTACTATATATAGCTATAAATATTAATAAAACCTTCTCTTAAATTTTTACTATAAATATAAATAGTAATAATATACTTATAGAAAGTAATAGTAATAAAGGTATCTTTAGTAAACTTAAAAGTAAACTTAGAAGTAGTAAAAAGTAAGCTATAAGCTATAAAGCTAGAGAAATATTAAAATATTCTTAAAAGTTAACGTAGAAGCTTTCTAAGAGAAAGCTCTTAGTAAAAAGAGTAGAAGTTTTTCTCTTAGCTATAGAAATAATTAGATAGAAGTCTAGGTAGCGTAGGTAAACTTTAGGTCTAGAGTAATAGTAAATTATTATATACTATATTTATAAGCTTTTTATTTTATTACATTAAAGTTAAAAAATAATAAAGCTTTATCTATAGTATAAGCTTTTTCTATAGCACTTTCTTATTTCTTACCTTTTAAGCTAAGAGAAAAAAAGATATAAAATTTATATATTTACTAGATAAGAAGTTTAGTAACTATAGTTCTAGTAAAAAGAACTAGTTCTAGAAACTACTAAGTAATCTTGCGTAATTAAATAATAAAAAATATTTATTTCTATAGATATAAAACTTAATTAAAAAGTGTAGCGCTTGTAGAAAACTAAATTTACTACTAGTATAATAAGCTTAAAAGTTTACTATTAAATCTTAGTTTTAAGATTTAGAAAAAGAAATTAGAAACAATAGCTACTTATATTAGTTTCTTAGTAAAAAGAATATTTTAGTATAAAGTTAGTATATATAGTAACCTTAGTCTGTTTAAATACTATCTTTCTAGTAAAATAATATTAATAGATTTTTAAGAACTTTTACATAGTCTTATCTATAACTACTAACTAATTTTATCTCTTATTTAGTATATATTACTATAGTAATATAGGTATTATAGTTTTAAAACTTTTTATATAATTAACTATATAGCTTCTTAATATTATAACTAAAAATAACTTAGAATAATACGTTATATAGTAATACGTATACCTCTAATAATACTAGCTACATTTCTTCTCTATTAGTACTACTATGTAACACTATATTATATTTTAAGTATCTAATATTAATACTTAATAGCTCTTTTATTAATTATACTTCTTATCTTTAGTAAACCTAATTATAAAGATATATATAGAGTTTAAAGGTTATAAGTTAATTAGTATAATAGATTATAATACTAAGCTTTAATTATAGTTCTTATTCTTAATAGCTTTTAGCTATTATAGTAGTAATGTACTTATAAGTATTTCTACTTTAGAAACTATTCTTATGCTTTTTTTATCGTAATAGCTAATATATTATTAAAATAGCTTACAATTCTATTATAGACTCTAAGTTCTAATCTTATAGTCTTATTAATAAGTTTAGAAAAGCTTAGCTCTATAATTATTACTAGTTTATATATAAAGGTTTAATTTTAAATATTTTTAGTATTTAGTGTATAAATAGTAATAAATTAGCTTGAATTAATATTTCTAATAGAATTAATCTAGTACTAAATCTTAATTTATTAGTAGTAGATTTATTTAAAGTAAGATTAGTTTAATATTAGGTTTATAGATTACTTGTTGTAAAACTATTTATAAGATAATAGAAGTAATAAAAGCTCTTAAGTATTTACTATTATTAGTATATTAGTTTTGAATTTTTTTTAAACACTTTTTATAGTACTTAAAATATTATATATTATATTTTAAGTAATGTATTGTTTAATAGCTACTAAAACAGCTTTAAGAATAGATTCTCTAATAGTCTTTATTCTAGTAGATAAAAAGTAACTAAAAGCAAATTCTATAGTAATAGTAATATTTAAATGTAATAAATAACAAAATAATATAGTTAATAATTAGTAAGTAGAATATAAGAACTAGTAGATAATTAATCTTATATTTATAAACGCTAAGAAGACTTAAAAGCTATATAAGATAAAAAATACATACTAAGTATTAGATTTAAGCTACTTACGTCTTTAATTTCTCTCTTAAATATCTAGTATAGTACCTTCTAGAATAGAAAAGGTATACTTATACTATAATTATAGTATATAAATTCTAAATATAAAGCTTTAAAAAATGTTTTATTTTTAGTTATAAGCTACTAAGTATATAAAAGTATATTATAATTTAATTAAATAGTTTTTAGTATTTATAAATAAGCTTTTTAGCTAGCTTAGAGAATCTAGAAGCTTAAACTACTTAGAAGATAGTTACACTAAAGCACTAAGACTTACTTAACGCTTTATCTCTATAAGTAGATAAAATATTTAGTTTTAGATTCTTTATAGTACTAGTTATAGTTCTTATCTTTTTAGAATAGCTAATTTAAGCTATAAGTGTTATAAGTTAAAGTTAAGATATCTACTTAATAATAGTAAATATACTTAAAGAAGCTAGCCTCTAGTATTAGAAATACTAGTAGTAGTAGTAGCTTATACTTATAAAAGAGGCTTTAGTAAATATAGGCTTTAAGCATATATTACTATAGTAAAGTAAAAAAAGAAAGAATAAATAAATAGAAGTTAGCGTTTTTTAAGCTTTAGATCTAGATAACTAGACTAGCTAAAACTAAAATTATATCTAGAGGTATTAATGTTTATAGCTTATTGTTTATTCTTAAAACCTATAAAAGAATAGATACTACTATATACTATTAAATAAGGTATTTAGAAGATATATCTATATTATAATTATATACTATGTTACTAAACTACGTTTTATATATATTTCTACTCTAGTATCTTAAGTAAAACTAATTTTCTTAATTTTTTAAAAAGCCTAAAACCTCTACTTAAAATAAGCTTAGAGAGATTTCTACCTACTAAGCTTTTTAGGCTAGTAAGTAAGAGATAAGATTAAAGTAAAAGAAGAACTTTACTTAAACTAGCTATTTTTTTAAACTAAGATTAGAAATACTAATTTAATTACTTTCTATTTTTCTTTATACTTTTCTTTATTTTTACTAAGATTACTTAAATTATAGAAATAATAATTAAAAGTTATTAAAAGAAGAATAAGAATATAAATTAAGACTAAATCTCTATTACGTAAACGCTTACTAGTATTAATACTTATATTAGATATAGCCTAAATTTTAACCTTTAGCTTTTTATCTTTAATTATAGCTAAGTTCTACTTCTTTTAACTTAAAGGTTACTTAAGTTTTAAGTTTTAATTTTAGAAACTTGCTTTTATAAACTAGTAATAAATACTTATAATAATAATATTTCTTAGTAAACCTAACTTTCTCTTATATTATTAGCTTTTTATAGCTACTTTTATATTATTATAGTATAATAAAAAACTTAAATAGAGTAATACTATATATAGAGTTAAAATAGAATTATATATTTAATTTATTAAACTTCTATTATTTAATAATTCCTTTCTTAAATAGATTTAAGTTAGTTAGAAAGAGTTAAAGTTAGAATATTAAGTTTTAATTCTATAAATACTAGAGATAGCTTAATTTTAGATTTTAGTATAAGACTAGTAATAATATTAAAACTTTACTAAGATTTTAAAACTTTACTTTATTTTACTATCTTAAAAGATATATTCTAATATAAAGAGCTTTTACTTACTATGTATAGCTATAAAAACAAACAAGATTCTATTTATAATATATTTAATAAGATAGTACTTTAATAAGAATAATAATAATATACTTTTAGAAAGTAATAGTAGAAGAGACTTTTTAAGTTTCTTAAGACTAAACTTAAAACTAGTAATAAATAAGCTATAAAGCTTTTAAAATATTAGAGTATTTTAAAAGTATTATAGTAAAGTGTTAATATAGAGTAGAGTAACAAGACGTAGTTAGTAACTCTATATAATAATCTTAATATAGATATATTTTCTAAATACTTTTTATTTACTATATATAACTATAAAGATTAATAAAACTTTCTTTTTAATATTTACTATAAATATAGATAGTAATAATATACTTATAAAAAGTTATAGTAATAAAAGCGTTTTTAGTAAACTTAGAAATAGACTTAGAAGTAGTAATAAGTAAGCTATAAACTATAAAGCTAAAGAAATATTAAAATATTCTTAAAAGTTAACCTAAAAGCTTTCTAAGAGAAAGCTCTTAGTAGAAAAAGTAGAAGTTAGAGTATAGCGCTTTTCTTTTAGCTATAAAAGTAGATAGATAGAATTATAAATAGTATAAGTAAACTTTAGATCTAAAGTAATATTAAATTATAGTAGTATACTACTATAAAATATAAAAAGATACTTACGTATATAAACTATAGTATATAGAATAATAGCTTAAATAGAATTATAAAAAGCTTTATATATAGAGATTACTTTTTATCTTTTTATTTTTTTATTATTTTATATCTTTCTATCTTAAAGAACTTTTTATATTTCTAAGAACTCTTTATATCTCTATAAACTCTAAACACTTAGATACTACTCTTAAACTTAATACTAACTAATATTTTTAAAGATATTTAACTCTAACTTTATTACTAATATAAAGGCTACTATTATAGCTACTACTAAAGTAGCTACTTTTAGCGCGCTTTTTAAAAAATTTTTAATAATTTAAAATATAAAATATACTACGTTAAATAGGCTAATAAATAACTATTAGTATAACTAGAATATAATACTATTTACTATAACTATAGCTCTTCTTAATAAAGAGTAGATATTATATACTACTAAGTATATATGCGTAAAGCTAAGTATAACTTTAAAGTCTAAAAATAAAGTAATATTAAATAGACTTTATTATAAAAAGTAGTTAGTAGTTACTATTTTTATAGTAGGTAAACTATTTATAATAATAAAGCTAGATATATTAACTACTAAAGAGATCTTTATAGTATAATAGTATAAATAGCTAAAGGCTCTAGAAGTTAAGATTACTAAAAGTATAATACTAATGTAAAAGAAAGTAGACTTTATAGCGCTTACTCTAGAATAGTAATATAATAAATAGAAGTAGAAAGTTCTTTATATTCTCTATAAAGTATATAATAATAAGAAATAAGTAGTAGTATATTTAAACTATAGCTATAAGAGCTTAGAAGTTATTAGTATAAGTAAAGAATAAGTAGATAGGTAGATAAAAGTAAATATAGATAGTAAGTAGTAGTTATATAATATAGCTAATATAGCTAGCTTATAGGTAATTATATATAGAATATAAGTTACTAGTATTAATATAAGTATTATATAAGTATTATATAAGTATCTTAGGTTATCTTAAAAGCTTTATACTAGTAATAGACTTACTTAGTTTCTTTTTAGTATTATATAATTATATAAGGCTAGTACTAGTGCTACTAGTTAATAGTCTAAATAGCTATAAGTAATATATAATAAATATAAAGTAGTTAGCTTATTATAATTATGTACGTAGTAACTATTATATTAGTAGTAATAGAAATAGTAGTAGTAGTATAAGTATAAGTATTATAAGTTACAAATCTAGGCTTATATTAGAGATTTTTTAAGTTTACTTTTAGAGCATAATATAGTAATACGTTATTACGCAATTACATAATTATATAATTACTTAATTTTAAAAAAAGTACGCTATAGACTATATCTCTTAGGCCTAGAGAGAATTTTTAAGATATAAGATAGAATCTTTCTAATAAAAAGCTTCTATTAGAGATTTTTGTTAAAAGTAAAAAAGTTAAAGTATAGTATAATATAGCTTTTTCTTCTACTATAAAAGTAAATTAATAGAAGTCTAAGTAGCTATAAAAGTAAACTCTAAGTCTAAAGTAATATAAAATAATAGTACTATACTAATATAAAATATAAATTATACTTATATAGATAAACTATAATATAAGAAATAGTAGTTTTAAATAAGAATATATTAAGCGTAATATAAAATAGTTCTTTATTTTTTATATTTTTTTTAATACTTCTATATACTTCTAAAAAATCTACTAATATATCTACTTAATATAAAGAACTTTCTATACTAAACCTTTCTTCTATATATATAATAGAGGCTTTTATTTTATAATAGTGCTACTTAGTATAATAGAATATACTACTTTACTAGTTCTTACTATTTATACGTATATAATGTATTAAACTTTTAAGTACTTTCTAAAAGGTTCTTTATAAAAGACCTATAGAATATAGCTATAAGAATAGAGCTAGAAAAGAGTATATATACGTATCTATAGCTAATAGTAAGTTATTTATAAAGTATACCTAAATATAAATATATATATAATAAACTTTAGTTTTTATTAAAAGAAGATAGTAGTATATAAAAGAACTAGTAAAGCTAGTATAAAGAAGAAAGCTATTACTAGAATATTAAAGTTAGAATTTTAATAAGTACTTAGACTATTTATATCTCTCTTTTTTATTCTAAGACATCTTCTAAACTTTTAAGTAGAACTTCTAACTTTTAGATTAGAAGAGCTTAAAGACTACTTTACTTATAACTTTTAATAACTCTAATTAATATAGTATTTACGCTAAGTTTATAATACTAAGTAAAGGTATAAGAGTAATTAATATAAGTAGTAGTTAGATACCTCTACTTATAATTTCTACTTAGACTTATCTACTTATAAACTTTAATCTATTATTATAATACTTAAGATATTATTATTAGAGTTTATTTTAGTAGTAGTAGCTTTTAGTAGTAGTAGCTTTTAGTATTTTAGCCTTAGGCTTTATATTTTAAAAATTAGTAGCTTTAAAATTAGTAGCGTAATTAGTAGAGATATAATTATATTTAGTAGTAAGACTCTTAGTCTTAGTAGTAAGATTTCTAGACTTAGTATTATAATTTTTAGCTTTATAATTACTAGTTTAATTTTTTAATATCTTATATAGTAAGTAGTAAATTCTACTACTATATATAGTATTAGCTAGCTAAGGCTAAGTATAAAAAGAAGTTAATATATATTAAGTATATGTGCCTAGCGCTTAAAATTTATATATAAACTTATACTACTAAAACTACTTATCTATAAGCTTAAGTTAAAAACTAAAAAAATAGCTAAACTAATAAAAATAAGTTTAATAAGTATAATTATAAAAGCTATAATTTAAAAGATTATTATAGTAGAATATTAATAGAGAGTAGAGTAATAAAATATAGTCTAGTAACTCTATATAGTAATCTTAATATAGATATATTTTCTAAACACCTTATATTTGCTATAATATAGTAGTAGGTATTAATAAAACTTTTTTAGTAATATTTACTATAGATCTAGTGCGTTAATAACGTGCTTATAAAGGTAATAGTAATAAAGACCTTTTTAGTATACTTAGAAGTAGGCTTAAAGGTAATAATAAGTAAGCTATAAAGCTATATAGCTATTAGAATATTAAAATATACTATATCTAGAAGTTAATATAGAAATAAGCTTTCTAAGATAGATACTAATAGTAATAATAGGCTAGCTTATATTAGTAAAAGAGCTAGAAATTAGAAAGTAGTATAATACTATATAAAAGCCTTTCTATTAGCTATAGAACTAAGTAGATAACTATAGTTATAATACTCTTTAGAGAGGTTAATACTATAGTTTAGAAAATAGCTATATTATATAACTTCTTATATAAAAAGCTATATACTTAAATTCTTCTCTTTACTATAAATATTCTTTTTTAACTTCTTAATACTTCTATCTTTATTCTCTAATATACTCTACTTCTTTCTTAATAAGTAATACTTAGTCTAAATTAACTTCTTTTCTATACTTATAAAGAACGTTCTTATTTTTAAGAATACTTAGACGCTTAGTAGTATTATAGAAAATACTAATCTAAATAACTTTACTATATTTATAAGTAGTTTAATTAAAGTTAATATTTATACTAGCTACTTTATAATAGATATTATACAAACTTTAGCTATAAATATAAAGCTTATACAGCGCTTTAGAGAGTACTTTAACGTTAATAGCGTTAATATTATAAAGTAGATTAATAAGTTAAGAAAGGTAGTAAGCTTATATCTTCTAAGTATATAGATTTTTATTTATATAGACCTTTCTCTTACTACTTATATAATTACTTTAGAGTAGCTCTTATAACTCTAGATACTAGACACTAAACTTATAGCTAGTATAAATAGAGTACTAGTAATACTTAATAAGTAAGTATTTATTAACTTTATAGTAAGTAGTAAATTTAATAGCTAAAAGTAAGTAGTACTTTAACTAATTTAAAAGGCGCTAAATATATAAAGAGTAAGATATTAGACTATAGAGATAGTTATATAATATAGTAGCTAATATAGCTAGCTTATAGATAATTATATATAGAATATAAATTACTAGTAATTATATAGGCTTTACGTAGGTGTTTTAGATTAGTTTAGAGGCTTTATACTAGTATTAAGCTTACTAAGTTACTTTTTAGTATTAGTAGTTACGTAAGACGCGCTTTAATACTACTAGTTAATAATCTAGATAGCTATTAGTATTATATTATAAATATAAAGTAGTTAGCGTGTTATAATTACGCGCGTAGTAATTATTATATTAGTAGTATAGTTATAAGTATTATAAGTTATAAATCTAAGCTTATATTAGAGATTTTTAAGTTTAAATTTAGAGTCTAATATAGTAACGCGTTATTGCGTAATTACGTAATTACGTAATTATATAATTTTAAAAAAGTATACTATAAGCTTTAACTCTTAGGCCTAGAGAGAATTAAAAGATTATAATTATAGTAGTTAGTAATTTAGTAGCTATATAAGTTTATTTAAAGAAAAAGCTTAGTAATTTAGCTATTTTATACCTATATTAATTATTAGTAATTACTTCTTTATAACTAAACGCTATTTAAAGTAATTAAGATCTAGCTTAAATATAATTAACTCTTATAGTAGTAGTTTAAATAAAGATCTCTTTACTTTATTTACTTTTTAAGAATTATATATTATTAATCTTATAAGTTAAGTAGCTATTTAAGCTTCTTAATCTTTTACTAAATAAGTAATTTAGTTAATTTATTTAGAAATATAATTATAGTCTTTAATTACTTAACTTAAAATAATTTTTTAGTATATTTCTACTATAGCTATATATTTTAGATATTAATATACTTAAGCTAAGTAGTAATATACTTATTTTTTTCTAATTACTAGCTTAAGAGTTTACTAATTATTATACTAAACTATCTAAAGTTTTTTAAAATTAAGTACTAGCTTTTTAAAAAAGCGCCTAAGTACTATAGCTTTCTTAGTAGTATACTTAAGAGTAAGTAGCTTTACTTCTATAGTAAAAGTAGTAACTATACTTTATTTAGTAGCTTTCTAAAAAATTATACTTTTATATAGTAAAGTAATTTTTTTTATTTTTTTTATTTAGAGTTCTAAGCTTTTACTCTTATAAGTATACTACTATTCTCTTTTTATTCTATATATTTATAGCTATAATTAGTACTTTACTATATACTTTTAATTAATAAATATATAGTAAGAAAGATTAGTTTTTTTATATATAGAAATAGTTATAATTTAAACTTCTAAGCTAGTCTAAAAGAGCTATAAATTAATAACATTCTTAATACGTAATTCTATAGGCTTTACTAAGCTTATAATAGATAGAAAGACTTAAGAGAGTTTTATAGCCTATTTTATTATATTCTAAATAGTTCTAAGTAGCTACTTTGCGTAGATAATATATAATTATCTTAAGCTTTAAGACTTTTAGAGTATTAAGTAAGAGTAATTATATAATAAACTATTACGTAATTACTATTAAGCTAGAGTAACACTATAAGTAATATTATAATTAGTATTATACTTATAAAAGTAAGAGGTAAAAGAGAAAAAGTATAGTAAGCTAGAGACTTAGAGTTATAATAATATATTATTAAATAGCTAGATCTAAAGTTTAAAGTAATAGTATATAATACTTTACTAAGTAAATAAGTATCTATAAAGAGAGGTATCTATATATCTTACGCTACTTTCTAGATCTACTATAATTTTATATAACTTATAATATTTATTATAACTACTTATACTTTTAATAAACTAAGAGAATAAATATAAATAACTACTATAATTAATACTAAAAGATACTTCTCTTAACTCTTTTTAAAAAGTTATTCTAGAATAATATATATACGCTGCGTATCTAGCTAACTAACTTCTTTCTTAATCTTAGGCTCTATAATAAGCTTATATCTTTTTTCTATAATTTTAGTACTATAAATAAGCTTCTTAAATTAATTCTAGGCTATATTACTAGTAATAAGCTACTATATATACTATTAATTATAAAGAAGTAAGCTAGTATTCTAGTTTTTAGTAGTTAAGAGTATATAGAACTAGTAGACCTTTAGATTAAAAAAAAGAACCTATATACTATACTTATAAAGGTTAATACTTATAGTAAGCTTTAGAATCTTCTAGACTAGAAAAAAGACTTTCTTAAGTATATAGCTTAGGTAGTTTAGCTATCTCTTTACTCTTCTTAGAATAATATAGCTTTCTTTATAAAGTATCTTATATATAAATTAAATTAACTAACTAACTAAAGCGCGCGCTATTAAGAATACGTAGCTAGAATTAATAAAGTAGAAGAATATATAAATAGATAGGTAGAAATTAAGAGTTAGGCGTAGGTATTAAGCTTAGATAGATAAAGTAACTAGTAGAGCGTATTAGAAAGAAAGAGAAAGAAATAAGCTATTAATATTATTATTATTATTAATATTTACGTAGTTATACCTATATTATAATAATGTAATAGATTATAAATAAATACTAAGTACTAAGTGCTAAGCGTAATAAGTAAATACTACTACTTTTGTATATCTAAAACTATAGTAATAAAGCTATAGTAGATAGTAAAGTAATATATTTATAAAATAATTAGTAAGTTTCTAGAATATTAGTAAAAAATATATCTCTAGTAATTATAAGCTTAAGTCTATTATAGTTACTATACTAGATTATATTATAGTAAGTATAGTAAAGATATATAATTACTTACTTTATAGTTTTTTTATACTTATTACTTAAGTTTATAAGAAAGTATAAAACCTTTAAAATAGTATACGCTATGTTTAGTTAAAGTATATATACTATATAAAGTATAAAGCTAACTATTTTCTAGTATTTTTTAATTTTAAGCTTACTTACTTTTTTAGTATTATTAATTAGCTTTTCTAATACTAACTATATTAGAGAAAAAGATTTATTTTTAAGCTTAAACTTTCTAAGTATCTTATTTATATATATATTATAAATAAGTATAATAGTTTTTAAATATTAGTCTTTAATTATATAAATACTAAGAAACTACTTTATATTTCTTTAATCTTAGATCTTATATTTACTAAAAATCTTAGCTTATATAGCTATTACTTATTACTCTATATTTTTATAATAAAGTAATAAAATATTATTAATATAAAAGAGAATAAGAATCTTATATTCTTAATTAAAAAAAAAGTTTAGCTCTTCTTAAGAAGCTATTATACTAATAGATTTTAGTATTTCTAAGAACTTCTTATACTATAATAGTAGAAAGTCTTCTAATTTATTAAGCACGTAGTTAAGCTATATATATATAATTCTAGCTTTCTAAAGCTATCTAGTATCTTATAAATTACTAAGTTTCTTACTATAATATTTATTTAAAGAAATACTTTTATAATATTAAACTATATAATCTTTAGATTACTTTATATAGTAATTACTATTATAGCGTAAAAGAACTTTAAAGTAAAAGTTATAATATAAGTAGAGTTAATTAAGTTTTTCTTTTAAAGATTACTATAAACTATAACTTAAGCTTTATATTTAAGAAGATAGCTATTTTTATTATACTTATAAGTCTATACTTATTTTAATAAAAGTAGCTAATTTTAGACTTATAACTTATAAATTTCTATTTAAGTTCTTTTTTTACTTAGCTAATTAATCTTTCTTTTAAAGATATTTTTAAAGAGTATATATATTAAATTCTAGATTAGTTATTTTTAGAACCTAGGTAGCTCTTAGAGATTATTATAGTGTTAGTAAGTAGTTTTTAACTTATACTTACTAAGCGTAGTAGCTATAATAATAGAGTTTATAGTTTTATAGCTAGCTTAATTATTCTAGTCTTTTTAAAAACTAGAAAGGTAGATCTTATAGAAGTTAATTTAGGCTTACTTATTAACTAAGCCTATAATGCCTATATTTATACTATCTACGCTATTACTCTTTAGGTAATTATTAAGCTAAGCTAGCTATTTTCTTCTACTCTTACTTTTAAAGTATTTTAATAGTTAATAGATATTTATAGAAAGAGTATACTTACGCTTTTTACTTATTACTCTTCTACTATAGTATACTCTAGAGAATTTAGCTATTAGCTAATATTATAGCTATATAAATTATTAAGAAAAACTACTAATTTAGATAGTTTACTTCTAAGTTTCTTTAGCGCTTACTCTAGTTAAGTAAATCTTTTATTTATTTTTATAGAACTAAAGTCTATTATAGTAAACTTAATAAATAAAGTTAAATCTTCTAATCTATATATATAAGGCTTTTTACTTTTAGATTTTAATAGATTAGCTCTCTTAGGCGTATATACTACTTTTTAACTATTAAAAATCTTATAATTACTTTTATAATCTATTTTTAAAACCTTTAGCTTAGATATAAGTTCTAGAGTAGTAAGCTTAGTAAAAAGCTATTAATTATTAAAAATTTTAAATTAAATACTAGTCTTATACTCTATCTCTATTAAATTTATAGAGCTTTAATTAAGTTAAATAAGTAGACTAACTTTATTACTTTAATTATAGTTTACGTTACTTTTAAAATTCTACTTAGTAGTTAATAGCTTTACTATACTTACTATTTAATTAATAAGTTAAATATTAAATTTCTTTATAAAATTAATAAGCTTTCTATAATTAGATATATTAATCTACCTTTGCTATAGGTTACAAGTGTAGGGTAAAGCACTTATTATTGCTAAAAACACAGGATTTATAACAGAATAGTAGTATACTCTAACAAGTAAAAGCTTTAGACTCTAAAAAAAAAAAAAAAAAAAAAAAAATATTAATCTACTTTATTACTTAATTCTTAGTTAGCTTCTCTTTACGCTAACCTTAATAAGACTTTTACTTATTAAAGGTTATATTTCAAGTTATAATTATTTAATTAAATACTAGTACTTATATATAATATATATTAGAAGCTTAATATTTAATAAAATATTTTATATAGCTATAAAGCTTAACTTTAAAGTTTTAATAGTACTTTCTAGCTACGTAATTACTATTAAGTAGATATACGCAATAGCTATAACTATAGATTCTTCTTTAATCTAAGTAAAAATTAGTAGCTTAGTACTTAATTTTAGATAGCTAATAGTATTAGAGATATTTTCTAAACTACTTATATATTACTTAATTAAAGAATTAGTAGCTATAAAGCTATAATAGACTTATTTTATAGAGTTAAGCTACTATATTTATAATTACTTACTAGAGTCTAGCTAAAAGATTAGCACTTATACGCATCTTAAATAACTTAGTAATAAGTTCTTAGCTAGCTTTTTTTACTAAGCTATTAAGCTTATAAGTATATAGTAGAAGTATTATAATTATAATTCTCTTTTCTTTAGCTTATTTCTTATATCTTAAGTGCTCTTTTTAAGGTAGTGTAGTAGTATTATTATTCTAATAAATATTTATAATTTTTTACTAATAGTAGTACTTAACTATAGCTATAAAGCTTATAATAACTTTTATTATAGAGTTTAGTAACGTATTTATTAGGTTATAATTATATAGCTTACTTAAATAATTCTTCTTAATAGTTAGAGTTTATTTATTAAGTGTATAGCTTATAAAGAAGTTAAATAAGTTTTATAATACTTTAAAGAAAAGTTATAGTAATAGCTTATAAAACTAATAAAAGATTGTTTAAAATATATAAGTAGTAGTATAATTATTATACTTACTTTGTCTTATACTAGTAACTTCTATATTCTAAGTAGCTTTAATAAGAGCTTTAAGAGCTTTCTTATCTAGATAACTTAATTTTTAGTACTAGAGGTTAGCGTTACTAGTATATAATTATAGAACTTATAATTAAGTAATAGTATTTACAATAATAGAATAAGAAGAAAAAATAGAAGTATTATATTTAATAAATAAAAAGTTAAATCTACTATTATAGTAGAATATTAATGTAGAGCAGAGTAATAAAAGAAAAGTTAAACCTACACTTAAGAGTTATAAGAATAATAGACACTTTTAGTATACTTATTCTAATTATATAATTATAGCTTAAATACTATATACTACTATTTTTTAGAAGCTTTTCTAAAATAATATTAATATAAAATTTAAAAATAATCTTAATACTAGTAAGTATAAAATTAGCTTTTTTATATTTTTTAGAGGTACTAAGAATAAAATAAAGTATATAGCTACTAATACTAATTACTAAAAGAATTTAGCTACTAGCCTTTACTATTTCTTTATTAGTGTTAATAAAAAGATTAGTCTTAGTTAAAGCTTTACTATTAACTAAGTAGACTATAGCTTTACTATTAAGAATTATACTAGCTAAAAGAGCGTAAAGCTTAAAGTTTATACTAAAAATAAAAAGCTTAAACTTAGAAATTAGCTTCTTAAAGTAAGTAATTATAGAAACTATATTACTAGAGTACTTAGAAGCTAGAGTGCTTATCTTGTATTTTAATTACTTAACTTTCTTATATAAACTACTTTACTTCTTTTTATAATAGTGCTTTTAAATCTTTTATTTATTTTAAGTAAAGAGCTTAGTAAGTAGAATATTTAGTAGCTTAGATCTAGTAATTATAGTCTATAATTAGAAGTATAAAATTAGATTTTATTTATACTTTATGTTAAACTTATAATAGTAGAATTCTAGTAGTAAGTTTAACTACTTCTTAATTAAGTTAGTAGAAGTAAAAAATTAACTTATAATAGTATTAAAAATTATATTAGTTTTATCTTTTTTATAAGTAATTAATATCTTATAAAGAATAATACTAACTTCTTTACTAAGATTATTAAGGCTTAATATACTCTTTTTAAAAGTTATAGTAAATAATTAATTAAATTACTACTAGTAAGCCTACTTAGAGTTAAATTTCTTAATTATAGTAAGAAAGTTAGTAATTATTAAAAGCTTTTTAACCTCTAGAAGCTTAAAAATCTTTACTTTTTAGTAAAGTATTAACTAGTTAGTTAACTACGTTTTAGTAGTATCTTTTTAAGTCTTTTTTAAATAAGTATAATACTTTATATAAACTATATATTATATAGTTTAATTAGTAAATATAAGTATAGTTTTAAGATTCTTTATAAGAGACTAGACTTTTTTTTATTATTACTTATAGTTATAAGTAATAAATACTTAAGTGTAATAGTGCGTACAATCTAGTTCTTAATATTATTAATTTTTTTATACTTTTTTATCTACTACTTAGAATTATAGTTTTAGTAAGCTATAAAAGTAGTACTATTTTTAATTTTATAGCTATAATCTTATAAAAGAGTATTATACTTATAAGTAGTTTTATTATACTTATTTTTTTAATCTTTATTAGTTTTAGTTTTATACAAAGAGAAGCTAGAGCTATAGACTCTAGAACTAGTAAATTAAAGAACTTAGACTTCTAAGTATCTATATATATAATATCTAGAAGATTAGAAATAATTTTTTTTTAGATACTTTTCTTATTATAGTATTACTTAAAAAGCGTAAACTAGGTATTTTAGTTAAATTACTTCTTAAGAAATATACTTATAGCTATAATAGCTATATTATAATTACTTATATCTATAGAGTTAGAGTATAAAATAAAGTTAGTTAACGTGTAGAATTACGCTAAAATAGATATAAATATAAGTAAAAAGGTTATTATAATTATAGAGAAGTTCTAATTATAGAATATTAAAGAAAGTAGAGTAGAAAGAGATTAATTAATCTATCTTCTAGTAAGCTTTAATATATAGTAGAAATTAGTTCTATAATTAAGTAGCTAAGCTTATAACTATTAGAGCTAGAAATAGTTAATAATTAGAGATATTTAAGTATATTATATTTTTGTACTACTAAAGAAAGTTTAAATAAAATCTCTAGCTATATACCTAAGAGCTAAGTAATTATAAATCTAAGATTATATAGTTAAAACTACTCTTAAACTTTAATATTATTACTTATAGCTTTAAGTAATAATATATAAATAACTAACTATTCTATAATAATCTTAAGATCTTACTTATATCTACTTAATAGACTATATAATACATATTTTATATAAAGTTTTATACTTATTCTAAAAGAACTTAATAAAAACGTTCTTAAAAGTATTTTTATAACTAATAAATAAATTACTAAAAATTTAAGATTTTTAAGCTTTTAGAAGTTAAAGAACTTTTTCTAGCTACTAATCTTCTTACTATAATATAAAAGTTTATCTTTAAGTAAGCTTACTAGTAGTAATATTATTATATATTTACTATAGCTTATAAAAAAACTATATAAAGCTTTAGTAATTTTAGTAAAGTATTTAATATAATTTTTTTAAAAATATAAATTACTTCTAGAAAAGGTAAAGCTAATATAATCTTAAAAACTATTATAAATTAACTCTTTACTTTTAGTAAGTTAAATAAGAAGTAGTTAGACTTACTACTTAAATTTTACTCTTATAAGCTTAATATAAAGTATAAGTAGAAGTTAATTATATATTTTTAATTCTAAACTATAATAACTAAATTAAACTACTAAGTATTTTATTTATATAGGTCTTTACTTAAAATAAGAAAAAGAAATTTAAGTACTACTATATAGAAAAGTAGACTAGCTTATATAAGAAAGTAGAGTAATTAGACTCTAAAAAAAGTATACTAACTACTAAGTATCTAAGTAATATAGTTTTTATAATTTTTTACTCTAAAAGTTTATTACTAAATTTAAGTTTTTTATTTCTAGTATAAGCTATAAGTCTTATATATATTTAGCTAGTAAGATTTTCTATAGTAAAGATTTAGTTTACTTAGTTAGTAATAAAGCTTTACTAAAGCTTACTTTCTTAATAAAGACTAATAGTAAAGTAGTTAAAGCTAGTAGCTAGATTTTTCTAGTAATTAGTATTAGTAAATATATACTTTATTTTATTATTAGTACCTCTAAAGAATTTAAAGAAGCTAATTTTATACTTTTTAATCTTAAGATAATCTCTAGTTATTATACTAATATTATGTTAATAAAATGTTTTAAAAATAGTAGTATATAATATATTAAGTATTGTTTAATAATTATAATATCTACGCTAAATGTATTTATTTTTTATATAACCTCTAAGTATAGACTTAACCTTTTAGCTATTAGATATAATTTTTTTTTTCTAATACTATAATTATAAATACTATTATTTACTTATAAGCTTTAAAGTTATATACTAGTAACACTTATCTTTAGTATTAAAGATTATATTACTTAAGTAAGTAAGCTTTAAATTCTTTATTTAAATATTGTTTAAATATAGAAAGTTTTAGTATATTTTATAGTAAATGTAATAATTATACTACTACTTATATATCTTAAGTTATCTTTTATTAGTCTTAAAAGCTATTACTCGAACTTTTTTTAAAAATATTATAGATCTTATCTAACTTTTCTAAAAGCTATATACCTAAGAAATAGATTTTTATTATTAAAGAAAATTATTTAAGTAAGCTATTTAACTAGAATTTAAAGAATAGGTTACTAGATTTTATAATAAAATCTATAATAAGCCTTATAGCTATAGTAAAAAACTACTATTAGTAGAAGATTATACAAATTTATTAATATTATAATACTAAAATACTATCTTAGAAAAAGTACTTAAGGTATAAGAAGAAAGCTTAAAAGATAAGAAGTATAATTATAATACTTTTACTATATACTTAAAAGCCTAATAGCTTAGTAATAAAAGCTAGCTAAAAGCTTATTATAAAGTAAATTAAAATAGATATAAGTATTAATTTTCTAACTAGACTTTAGCTAGTAGTTATAAATATAGTAGCTTAACTTTATAAAATAAGTCTATTATTACTTTATAGCTACTTATTATCTACTTAGATACTATATAAGTAGTGTAAGAAGTACTTTTTATATTATTAGCTATATAAGATTAGGTACTAGGCTACTAAGTTTTACTTAAATAGAAGTAAAATCTACGCTTATAGCTATTATATATATTAACTTTATAGTAATTATATAAGTAAGAAGTAATATTTATACTTTAAAGTTTAGCTTACTAGCTATATTATATATTCTCTTAGCTATCAAGCTTCTAATATATTATATATTAACACTAGTAATAAATTAGATCTATTTAAATTATAATACTATCTTTAGTAAGTTAAAGTTCTAGTAAAGTAAGTATAATAAAAAGCTAACTAGAGATTAAGAAATTTAATAAATTAAAATACTTAATAGTAGTAAGCTTATTACTTATATTAAGAAATACATATTACTTATTAATTAGATAGTAAGTATAGTAGAGCTATTAACTACTAAGCAGAATTTTAAAAGTAATATTAGCTATTATTAATATAAATAAGAATACTTTACTTATTAATTATAATTAAAGATCTATTAATTTATAAAAAACTATTGTATAAGGCTAGTATACTATAAAAATCTTTAATTATTAACTACTTTTTACTAAGCTTACTACTTTACAATCTTTACTAAAGCTAAAGGTTTTAGAGATAAGATTATATAGTAGTTATAAAGTTTTTTATAGTAAAAACGTAGTATATATACTTAAAAAAGCTAAATTCTAAGAGTTAAGAAGTAAGAAGCTTTTTAATTAAAGATTAGATAATCTTTCTCTATTTATTAGTCTTACTATAATAAGCTATAGTTCTATAGAATTTAAGAAAAGATCTACTTTACTAAAGTAAGCGCTAAAAGAAAAAAGAAAAAGAAACAACTTAAATTAGTAGTTATTTACTAATAGTTAGTATAAATATAGAACTAGCTAATAGCTAAGCTTCTTAAAATATACTATAGTAGAAAGATTTTTAGTAATAAATTTAAGTATACTTTTTTTAAAGATATTTATTAGCTATTAAGAAATTTTAAAAGTAAGAGTAAATAGTCTATAAAGCTTACTAATAAACTAGAGAGTTTTAGTATAAATAGTATAAATATTATAATTATAGGCTTAATTATTTATTAAGCTTAAATTAACTTTTATAAAATTAACTTTTTTAGTTTTTTATAAGACTAAAACAATTAAAGCAGCTATAAGACTATAAATTTTATTATTATAGCTACTATACTTAGTAAGTATAAGCTAAAAGCTATATACTAGTACTATAATTTTCTCTAGAAGTCACTTAAATAATTAAAGTAACTACTTTACTATCTAATATATACGCTTTTTAGAAACGCTTTTAGAATAAAAATTAATTAGCTAAGTAAAAAGAAAATTAAAATTAAGATTTAGAAGTTCTAAGTCTTAAGAAAGCTACTTTCTAAATAAAAGTATAAACTTAAAAGTATAATTAGAATAGCTATAGTCTTAACTATTAAGCTTAAATTATAATTTATAGTAATTTTTAAAAAAAAGTATAAAATTAACTCTACTTATATAGTAACTCTTACTATAAGAGTTTTTTATACTATAATAGTAATAACTACTAAAGGTAATTAAAAGATTTATTAGTTTTATATTATAAAAACATTTCTTAAAATATAAATTATAGTAGAAAATTCTTAAATTTATAAAATACTATATAAATTTATAAAGCTAGAACTTATTATATAGCTTACCTACGCGCTATATAGATTATTAGACTTTTTACTATTATAGTATACAAAGTTCTTAGAATTACTAATAGCTATTAGTATAATAGCTAAATTAAAAAAGCTAGATTCTTTCTCTAATTAAGAATTAAATATTTGTATTCTTTTCTATATTAATAATATTTAATTACTTTATAATAAAAGTAGTAAGTAGTAAGTAATAGCTATATAAGCTTTAATTTTAAGTAGACATTAAATTTTAAATTAGAGATAGATAAAGTAGTTTCTTAGTATTTATATAATTTAAAATTAATATATACTAATAATAATATTAATCTATAATATATATATAACTAAGATACTTAAGAAATTTAAGCTTAGAAAAAAAAAAATTTTTTTAATACTTCTACTATTAGTAGTATTAATTAAGTATACTAAAGAAGTAACTAAACCTAAAATTAAAAAAGACTAAAATATAGTTAGTTCTGAACTTTATAAAGTAATTATACTCTAACTAGATATAGTATATACTATTTTAAAGCTTTTATACTTTTTATAAATTTAAGTAAAAAGTATATAAAATCTATAAATTAAGTAAGAATATATTTTTACTATTTTTAATATAATATAATTTAGTATAAAAACTATAATAAACTTAATCTTATAATTACTAGAGATAAATATTTTACTTATTATCTAAAAACTAACTACTTATTATATAAGTATATAATTATATTAGATAAAAGTAGAATATTCTAAAAAGCTATAAAGTAAAGTATAGTTACTATTGTAAAGAATAGAGAGGTAACAATAACTATTCTCTAATAATAGAATATAGCTTTATTAGAACAAAGTAGTTAAATACTATAATAAATAGTATAACTAATAAAGATTGCAATAAAGTAATTACAGAGTAGATAGTAAATAAAAAGTAATAATATTGTTACTAGGTAAAGAATAACTATAGAGAATTGCTATTTCTTTTATAGAAAATAGCTACTAGAATAATTATGTAAATATCTGCCTATTTCTGCCTAAAGATAAGAATTTATAATTAAATCTGCTTAATTTCTATTAATTTCTAGATTTATAATCTAAGTCTGCTAAATTCTTCTTATCTTCTAGATTTATAATCTAGACTAGTACTAATTATATTAGTCTATACGTTATATTACATAGACTAATAATTAGTTTATTACTAGATCTTTTAGCAATTGTAGAAAGAGAGATAAGAAGATAAGAGTTATTAAATTACGTAATAACTCTAATATTAACTAGGCTAAGATAAATAGAGGTGTTTTTAAATCTCCTAGTATAGTAGATTAAAACTAGCTACTAAAATCTTAATTACGTAAGTAATTAGATTTACTAGAAATTTTTCTAATTTGTTAAGAAATAATAATAAGTGCAATCTTAACAAAGCTTAATAATAATAAAAAGATAATAATAACCAAGTTATTATAATCTTTACAGTAAGTATACTATAATAAGGCCTAACTACTATATAAAATATAGATACGAAATTACAAACTTACTATTACTACTATAATATATATAAATAGAATATAAGATAGAGTAAATCTTTTTAGTATATTAAATTAAATACGTTTCCTATAATAATAATAATTAGTACGTCTAGAAAGTAATTAGCTAGAATATTTATAACAGAGTTACTTTCTAGATTTACTTTATACTAACTTACGTGTAAATCTAGAAGTATAACTAAATTAAAGAGTACTATAGAAATAGAGAATATATCTTTTTTAATATTACTTTTAACTTAGTAGAGTAGAAAATAATTATAGATCTTACTTATTATAATTACTTTGTTTTAATATATATCTTACTATTAATAAAAGTTACTTTATAACTAATAATCTTAGCTTCTATAATATATATAATTAAACTATTAAAAAGAGTTAAAATTAAAGAAAAGATCTACTAATATACTAGATTAAAAGTAATTTTAAAACATTTATAAGAATAAAATAAAAACTTTACAAAGATATAGCTTAAATATACTTTTTTAAATCTAAGAGATAGACTCTATTATATATATTTACTATAATTTATTAGTTACGTAATTATTTTATAGTATATTACTATATTAGATTAAACTAAAGCTTAAAAATTAATATTATAAGTCTAGATCTATACCTAATAGTACTTATAATAATAATAACAATAAAATATTACTCTACGCGTAAGTATAATATACTAACTACCTCTTTTACATAATATAATACTAAGAACAATCTATATAATTAACTATTTCTGTAAATACTTATAAGAAGCTACTATAAGTATAAATAACATTTATTATATAGATAAATATCTCTAAGCTTACTTATTAAAGTAAAGTTTAAATATAGAGTAGATTTATAAAACGTAAAAAGTAACTATATATAGTAATCTTAATATAGATATATTTTTAAAAGACTTTCTACTTACTTTATTTAGCTATAAATTCTATATAAAACTCTTCTTCTAATACTTAGTATAGATATAGATAATAATAATATATGTAGAGAGAGTAATAGTACTTAGGTCTTCTATAGTAGACTTAATAATAGTAATAAGTAAGTAATAGAGCTATAGAAATATAATTATTCTTTATTTTAATATAAAAGCTTTTTATAAAAAAGCTTCTAGTTTAGACTTTAGTAGAAAAAGAAAAAGTTAGAGTATAGTATAGTATAGCCTTCTCTAAGCTATAGAAGTAAGTAGAGAAGATTCTAAATAGCTATATAAAGAAACTCTAAGTTTAGAGTAATATTAAATTATAATATTATACTACTATAAAGTATTAAAAGATATTTCTATAGATAAACTATACTATAAAGATTAGTAGTTTAAAGAGAACTATAAAAAGCTTAATATATAGAGAATACTTCTCTTTTTTTTCTTATACTTCTAACTTTCTATTCTAAAGAACTTCTTATATCTTTAAGAAGTTTAAGAATCTAGCTAAATAATTAGTTAAATACCTAAGTATAGCTTCTATACTTAATATTAATACTAATAATACTTTAAAGATATTAAACTTTACTTTTTCTTCTATACTTACTACTTAAGTAAGTACTTTTAACTTTTTTATACTTAGTTTAATTAATAGTTACTTAGTACTACTAAGAAGCTTTATCTCTTATTAAGCTAGTATCTTTAAGACTTATATAACATCTAATACTTAATACTTTAGAAGTTAGATATATAATAGTAATCTAAAGAATATAATAGTAACTTAAATAATATAATAGTAACTTAAATAATATAATAGTAACTTAAATAATATAATAGTAACTTAAATAATATAATAGTAACTTAAATAATATAATAGTAACTTTCTAAAATATTATTCTTTTATTAGAATTTAACCTAAGAAATATAGTTTTATTTACTATTTTTATATAAATAACTTTTTACTTATTAAGCTATTTTAGGTATATACGCTATTTATATACTATACTATAAAAATAAATAAATATAAGGCCTTCAATTAAAAGAGATTTAAGTATAAGAAAATAGTAAATAATATATATTCTTATACTATAGTAGTACTAGTACTAGTGCCTATAGTAGTAAAAATATATATATAGCGTATAGAACTTTATTTTTTAAGTTTACTTTAGAAGTTAAAGTTACTAAGAATTATTTTAAAAAAGAAGAGATTAGCTAAAAGTGTAAGTAGAGTAGTAACTAGACTAGAAAGCTAAAAAAAAGTAGTTATAGATACTTTTAAATAATCTAAGTATTATTATAAAGTATAGAAACTAGTAGTAAAAGCTAAAAACTTATTAGTATAAATAGATAAGTAGGTAAGTAAATGTATATTAAAATAGTAAGTAGTAGCTATATAATATAGCTAATATAGCTAGACCTATAAGTATATTTATTTAAAATATAAGTTACTAGTAATTTTATAAGTATTGTATAGATATTTAAGCTTATCTTAAGTTATTTTAATAAATTTGTACTAGGAATAAACTTACTATTACTTAGTTTCTTTTTAGTATAATATAAGTATATAAAACTAGTGTTAGTTCTAGTTAATAGTCTAGATAGCTATTAGTAATATAAAAGAAATACAAAGTATTTAGCCTAATATAATTACGTATATAGTAACTATTATCTTAGTAGTAGTAGTAGTGTAAGTATAAGTATTATAGTAAGTTATAAATCTAAGCTTTTTCTAGAGATTTTTTAATTTTACTTTTAGAGTTTAATATAATAACGCGTTATTATATAATTATTTATTTATAAAAAAGATACGCTATAAACTCTATCTCTTAGGTCTAGAGAGTTTCTCTAAGCTTAGTAATATTTTCTTTTATACTAAAAAGCTATATTAATTACTTTAAACTATACTTTTTATATTTTTAGTAGCTTCTAAATTAGCCTAAGTACTACTTACTTTTAGTAATTAAATCTATAATATATAATAGAGTATATAAGTAAAAACTTATTTAATTTTAGTAGTAGTCTTCTTATACTAGCTATTATAGTAGAGTATTAATATAAAGTAAAGTAATAATATATAGTTAGTAACTCTATATAGTAATTTTATTATAAGTATATTTTCTAAATATCTAATACTTACTATATATAACTATAGAAATTAAAAGAACTATTTCTCTAATATTTACTATAGATATAGTACTTTAGTAATAATAATAATATACTTATAAAAAGTAATAGTAATAAAGGCTTCTTTAGTAGACTTAGAAGTAGACTTAAAAGTAGTAATAAGTAAGCTATAAAGCTATTAAGCTATAGAAATATAAAAAAATTCTTAATTCTAGAATTAAAAATAAAAATAAGCTTTTTAGAGTATAGATACTAATAGTAATAATAAAAAAGTCTTTGTAGAAAGAGTAAAAGATAAAGTATAGTATAATATTAAATAAAAGCTTTTCTATTAGCTATAGAAGTAGATAGAAAATTATAGTAGAAGTAGTGTTAAACTATAGTACTACGTAAGTAAACTTTAGTAAGTAATAGAGTTAAATTATAGTATAGAAAATAGTAGCTTAGAAGAGATTATATAAAACTTTAAATATAAAAAATACTTCTCTTTATTTTATATCTTTTTTAATACATTTACGCACTTTAAAAATTCTAAAATCTACTAATATATTTACTTAATATAAGGAATCTTTTATACTAAACTTCTTTCTTATACTTATAATAAAGGCTTTTGTTTTTATAATAATAATAATACCTAATAAAATAGAATATACTACTCTAGTAAACCTTACTAGCTATACCTATAGCTTATTTAACTTTTTAGTTCTCTTTAAAATTTTTAAAATAAAAAACCTATAGTATATAGCTATAAGAATAGAGCTAGAAAAAAGGTTTTATTAAAATAGTAAGAGGTAGTCTACATAGAGAAAATTACTACTAATAAAAAATACTAAATAGCTTTATATAGTATAAATATATACTATCTTACCTAAATAACTCTTTTTTATAATATTATAATAATTATAGAGAAATAGTTTAATTAGCTTAGTATATTAGATAAAAAGCTAGCTAAGTTAGTAGATATACTAGTAATCTAAAATAAAAATAACTTTAACTAAAATATAGTAAGTAAGGTTTTTCTTAGCTAAAGGTAAGTAGAACTTTACTAGCTATATTAGGTAGTATATATATAGTATAGTATTAGGCTATACTAATAAATATAATTATAAGTAGAGTAGATAGTTAGTATACTAAAGAATAGCGTAATATAAGTAATATACTAAGTCTTATAAGTAATTACGTATAGAGTTTAAGTTACTAGTAATTATATAAGTATTATATAAGCGTTATATAAGTATTTTAGATTAGGTTAGACTTTATACTAGTAGTAGGCTTACTATTACTAGATTATCTTTTAGAGTTATACAATTATATAAAGCTAGTATTAGTACTAGTTAATAGTCTAGATAGCTATTAGTAATAAATAATAAATATAAAGTAGTTAGTCTATTATTATTACGCGTATAGTAAATATTCTATTAGTAGTAGTGTAAGTATAAGTATTTTAAGTTATAAATCTAGGCTTACGTTAGAGATTTTTAAGTTTACTATTAGATAATATAGTAACGCGTTCTTACGTAATTACGTAATCTTAAAAAGAGTATGCTATAGACTCTATCTCTTAGGCCTAGAGAGACTTATACTAGCTATATATTAGGTATTTAGTTTTAAAAGTTATAAAGTTAATTTTAAAGTTATTATATAAGTAGCTAGAATAGTATTAATCTAAATAAAAGCTTTAATTAAAATAGAATATAAGCTTACTATCTTTTGTAGTTATTTATATACTTTATAATATTACTATATTAAAAGATAAAACGCTTTTTTAAGTACTAAGTAAGCTTAATCTTTAGAGCTAAGAAATTTTCTAAAATTATTATAAAGTAAATAGTAAATAGTAAATACTATAATATATATTAAACTATTAAAAGATATAAAATAATTTATTAACTTAGTACTTTCTATAATACTATATATCTTTTTATTAATAAAGAGAAGAGTATTCTATATAAGTATAGAAGAAAAGTTATATTAGACTAAGTAGAAGCTATTTAAAGAAAAGATAAGTATATTTAAAATAAAAAGATTAAGAGATTAAAAAAAATGGTTTAAAGTAAGAGTTAATAGTATCTAAGTAGGTAGCTTTTTATATTAGAAGCTACGTTATATAGCTATTTTTTAAGCTAAAGTATTAAGTTATATAAAAAGTATTATTACTTTAGTTAGCTACTAGGTTTTGTAGCTAATAGAAAGGCTTATACTTAGAATTATATTAATTTTAAACCTTTAGCTACTTTACTAATATATAGTAGTCTAGTATTACTATTTATATCTATGTTAAAAAGCTTAAATTAACATTAACTTCTAGATAAAATATATTAAGATATTTTAATAGCTTTACAGCTTTATAAATAACTTCTTCTTACTTCTAAGTCTACTTCTAAGAATACTAACTAATTCTTATTACTATTACTTTAATAAAGATATTCTCTATACTTAAGACTAATAGTATATACTACTTAAGAAAAAAATCTATATTTACTACTATACTATATAAGATAGAAGATATTTAGAAGATATTTTTATTACTTTATTAAGTGTACTTGTGTAGAAAATGTAGGTATAACGTAGTTAAGTAATATAGTATTATTAGAGCTAGAGATAATTAATAATTAGAGATAATTAAGTATATTATAATTATTTTACTACTAAAGAAAGTTAGAATAAAATCTCTAGTTATATATCTAAGAGCTAAGTAATTACGTATCTATAATTAGTTAATTATAACTACTCTCTAACTTTAATATACCTTTTAAGGTAGTAAGAGTATTAATTTACTCTACTAAAATTAATTTTATTAAATCTACTATAATTAGTATACTTTAGTAAAGTCTAAGCTTAAAAGTTTAGAGTATAGTAGTAGGTTATAGCTTAATTAAGCGTTTAATTATACTTAATACTAATAGTAGTAAGCTCTTACTTATTTAAATAAGGCTTAATAGTCTAAAAATTAACTTTATTAGTTTAGAAATTACTTTATAATAGCTTAAAATATAGCTAATAGCTATAGAAATTTAGGTATCTAACTAGTAAAAGACAATCTTAATAGTAAGATCTAGACTTCTAGTCTCTTCTAAGTAAGATTTATAGTATAATTAAAAGCTTAATAAGCTATACTAGCTACTTACGTAAGTACGCGCTTAGGCTAGAATTAGAAACTTTATAATAATAAGTCTTCTAATTCTTCTCTTCTTTACTATAATTATCTACTTTTATATTATTAAGACGCTTAAGCTAACTAGCTAATAAGCTATCTATCTAATTAACTCTTCTACTTAAGATTCTTAGCTTTTAAGTCTTAGCGCTCTTAAGTTCTACGCTTAATTCTCTACTCTACTTACTTCTTTATTCTCTCTATTACTATAGTAATTTCTTACTTTTATACCTAAATTAATAGCTAACTATTATAATTTAGTCTAATAATCTAACTTTTAACTCTAACTCTAGCTATAAGCGTTAGTACTCTAGTTTCTACTATAATAGTGTTCTACGCTCTAATTATAATACTTTTAGTAGTAGTAATTATAATATATAAGCTAGTACTTAGTGTAATAGCGCTTAGCGTAATAGCGCTTTACTTAATAATACTTTATAGTTAAGTACTTAACTTCTCTACTACGCTTAACTTAAAAAAGCTACTAATTAATTTCTACTTCTCTTTTTTAGAATAATAGTAGCTAATAGCTTATTCTCTAGTAGCTTTATCTAAAGTAATTAGGCTTTTAATACTTAACTATCTTAAAGCTTTATAAATTCTAATAATTAACTAAATTAGAGCTTTAAGGTAACTAGTAGCTTTAGTAATAATAACTTTTATAAGAATTATAAGTAATTAGAGTTATATACTAAGCGTACTTACTTAGGTTATAAAAGCTTTTAGTTTAATAATCTTAATAATAAAAATGTCTAAAAGACTATTAAGTCTATTTCTAAAAGTAGTATCTTTATTAATAATAATACTTTCTAAACTTAGAGTTTAGGCCTTTAGTAATCTAACTATATTAAAAACTAAAGTACTTAAAATTAAGAAAAGTAAGCGTCTCTAAGTAAAGATTATAGTTATAGTTACTTTTCTAAGAACTCTAAAAGTAAAGCTTTTATACCTAAGACTCTTTTAGATTATTTATACTTAATATATACTAGTTATCTACGTAAATAAGTTAGAGTATTACTTAACTATAACACTTCTTAATATTTTAAGTATAAGTATTATATTTATTAGTAGCTTCTTAATAATATTCTAGAAGCTAATTATTTTAAGTAACTCTATTAAGTTATATATTATTTATTCTATAACTTTTATAATTACTATTCTACTAATTAAGATTTATATAATTACTATATAAGTATAGCTAATTACTATAGTTCTAAAGTAAGTTTATAATTCTCTTCTCTTTAGCTTTTTTAATTCTTTACTAACTTAATAATAGTACTAGAGTACTAAGAATACTATTAAGTATTATAAGTAGCTCTACTAAGATTTCTATACTTATAAGAAGTAAAAAAAAAAAGCTAAAAGTAGTTTTAAAACTCTAGCTAAATTATTAAATAGAACTTCTAAGTTCTTAAGTAAGAAGAGCTTAAAGAGTACTATGCCTATAACCTTCTAAAACTCTAATTAATATAGTACTTATAGTAAGTTTATAATACTAAGTAAGAGAATAAGAGAGATTACTATAAGTAGTAGCTAGATACTTTTATTTACGCTTTTTACTTAGAGTTATCTACTTATAGCTTTTAATTTAATACTATAATACTTAGAATATTATTATTAAAGCTTATTTTAGTAGCTACTACTACTAACTTTCTAGCTATAGACTTTTTAATTTAGAAATTAGCTACTATAGAATTAGTAGTAGAGTTAGTATAGTTATTATTAGTCTTAGTAGTATAACTACTAGTCTTAGTAGTATAATTATTAGTTTTAGCTACGTAATAATTATTCTTAGTATTATAATTCTTAGCTACGTAGTTACTAGTCTAATAGCTTTATATCTAGTGTTATAAGTAATAAGTTCTATTACTATACTTAGTGTTAGCTAGCTAAGACTAAGAATAAGAAGATACTACTATATACTAAGTATAATTAGATATAGCTTAAGATTTATATATAGACTTAAGCTACTAAGACTACTTATTTATAAGCTTAAGTTAAGAACTTTAAGAATAACTAAAATAGTAAGCTAGCTTTTAATAAGAATAACTATAAAAGTTATAATTAAAGAGATTAGTACTATAGTAGTTAGTAAGTAGGTAGCTATATAAATTAGTCTAGTAGAAAAGTTTAGTAATTTATCTACTTTATACTTATATTAATTATTAGTAATTACTTCTCTATAACTAAGCGCTAGTTAGAGTAACTAAGATCTAGCTTAGGTATAATTAATTTTTATAGTAGTAGTTTAAATAAAGATTTTTCTTCTCTATCTACTTCTTAAGAATTAAATATTATAAATCTTATAAGTTAAGTAGCTATTTAAACTTCTTAAACTATTATTAAGTAAGTAATTTAGTTAATCTATCTATAAGTATAATTATAGTCTTAAAATACTTAACCTTAAATAATTCTTTAGTATATTTCTACTATAGCTATATATTCTAGATATTAATATACTTAAGCTAAGTAGTAATATACTTATTCTTTTTAATAACTAGTCTAATAGTTTACTAATTATTATACTAAACTATCTAAAGTTCTTTAAAATTAAGTACTAGCTTTTTAAGAAAGCGTCTAAGCGCTATAGCTTTCTTAGTAGTATACTTAAGAGTAAGTAGCTCTACTTCTATAGTAGAAGTAGTAACTATACTTTATTTAGTAGCTTTTTAGAAGATTATATCTTTATATAATATAGTAATATATCTATAAGATAATTAGTAGGTCTTTAGATTATTAGTAAAAAATACGTTTCTAGTAATTATTAGATTAAACTTATTATAGTTACTATACTAAATTATATTAAAGTAAGTATAGTAAAGATATATAATTACTTACTCTATAGCTTTTTTATACTTATTACTTAGATTTATAAAAAAGTATAAAAGCTTTAAAATAGTATATATTATATCTAGTTAGAGTATAATTACTATATAAAGTAGAAAGCTAACTATTTTTTAGTATCTTTTAATCTTAGGCTTAGTTACTTCTTTAGTATTCTTAATTAGCTTCTTTAATAGTAGAGATATTAAAGATAAAAATTTATCTTTAAGCTTAAACTTCTTAAGTATCTTATCTATATATATATTATAAATAAGTATAATTATCTTCTAATATTAGTCTCTAATTATATAAATACCTAGAAACTACTTTATGTCTTTCTAATCTTAAATCTTATACTTACTAGAGATCTTAGCCTATATAGCTATTACGCGTTACTTTATACTCTTATAATAAAGTAATAAAATATTATTAATATAAAAAAAAATAAGAATTTTATATTCTTAATTAAAGAAAAAGTAAAGCTTTTCTTAAGAAGCTATTATACTAATAGCTTTTAGCGTTTCTAAGAACTTCTTATACTATAATAGTAGAAAGTTTTATAATCTATAAAGCGCGTAGTTAAGCTATATATATAATTCTAGCTTTCTAAAGCTATTTAGTATCTTATAAATTACTAAGTTCTTTACTATAATTTTTACGTTAAGAAATACTTTTATAATATTAAACTATTTAATTTCTAAATTACTTTAGATAGTAATTACTATTATAGCGTAGAAAAACTTTATAGTAAGTATTACTATATAAGTAGAGTTAATTAAGTTCTTCTTTTAGAGATTACTATAAACTATAATTTAAGCTTTATATTTAAGAAGATAGCTATTTTAATTATACTTATAAGTTTATACTTATTTTAATAGAAGTAGCTAATCTTAAGCTTATAACTTTTAAATTTTTATTTAAGTTCTCTTCTTACTTAGCTAATTAATTTCTTTCTTAGAAGTATCTTTAAAGAGTATATATATTAGATAATAGATTAGTAATTTTTATAATTTAGGTAGCTTTTAGAGATTATTATAGTATTAGTAAGTAGCTTTTAGCTTATACTTACTAAGTATAGTAGCTATAATAATAGAGTTTATAGTTTTATAGCTAGCTTAATTATTTTAGTCTTTTTAAAGACTAAAGAGATAAGTTCTATAAAAGTTAATCTAGACTTACTTATTAACTAAGTCTATAATTACTATATTTACGCTACTTACGCTATTACCTTTTAGTTAATTACTAAGCTAAGTAGGCTACTTACTCTTACTTTTAAAGCGTTTTAATAGTTAATAGATATTTATAAAAAGAAAGCGCTTAGACTTTTTATTTATAACTTTTTTACTATAGTGTATTCTAGAAAATTTAGCTACTAGCTAATTTTATAGCTATATTAATTATTAAGAGAAGGCTACTAATTTAAATAGCCTACTCCTTAGTCTCTTTAGTACTTACTTTAGTAAAGCTAGTTTTTTATCTATTTTTATAAAACTAGAGTTTATTATAATTAGCTTAATAAATAAAGTTAGATTTTTTAATTTATATATAAAAGGCTTTCTACTTCTAGGCTCTAATAGATTAGCTCTCTTAGACGTATATACTACTCTTTAACTATTAGAAACTTTATAATTACTTTAATTACTTATTTCTAAAATCTTATACTTAGGCGTAGGTTTTAGAGTAGTAAGCTTAGTAGAAAGCTATTAATTATTAGAAATTTCTAATAAAATACTAGCCTTATACTTTATTTTTATTAAATTAATAAAGCTTTAATTATATTTAATAAGTAAGCTAACCTTATTACTTTAATTATAGTTTATATTACTTCTAAGATCTTACTTAGTAGTTAATAGCTCTACTATACTTACTATATAATTAATAAAAAGAATATTAAGCTCTTTTATAGAATTAATAAGCTTACTATTATTAAGTATTTTTACTTACTTAAGTACTTAATCTCTAGTTAGCTTTTCTTTACGTTTACTTTAATAGAACTTTTACTTATTAAAGGTAATATTATAAGTTATAATTACCTAATTAATTACTAGTATTTATATATAATATATATTAGAAGCTTAATAACTAAGAAGATATTCTATATAGCTATAAAGCTTAACTTTAAAGTCTTAATAGTACTTTCTAGCTATATAATTACTATTAAGTAAATATACTTAATAGCTATAAGTATAGATTCTACTCTAATTTAGGTAAAGATTAGTAGCTTAGTGTCTAATCTTAGGTAGCTAATAATATTAGAAGTATTTTCTAAACTATTTATATAATACCTAATTTAAAGATTAATAGCTATAAAGCTATAATAAACTTATTTTATAGAGTTAAGCTACTATATTTATAATTACTAGCTAAAGTCTAGCTAAAAGATTAGCGCTTATATATATCTTAATTAACTTAGTAATAAGCTCTTAGCTAGCTCTTTCTACTAAGCTATTAGGCTTATAGATATATAGTAAAGGTATTATAATTATAATCTTTTTCTCTTTAGCTTATTTCTTTTATCTTAAGTACTTTTTCTAAAGTAGTATTATAGTATTATTATTTTAATAGATTTCTATAATCTTCTACTAATAGTAGCGCTTAAATATAGCTATAAAGCTTATAATAACTTCTATTACTAAGTTTAGTATCTTATTCTTTAGGTTATAATTATATAGCTTATCTAAATAATTTTTCTTAATAATTAGAGTCTATTTATTAAGTACGTAGCTTATAGAAAAGTTAAATAAGTTCTATAATACTTTAAAGAAGAAATATAGTAATAGCTTATAAAGCTAATAAGAGATTCTTTAAAATATATAAATAGTAGTATAGTTATTATACTTACTATATTATATACTTATAATTTTTATATTCTAAATAGCTTCTATAAGAGCCTTAAGAGCTTACTTACTTAAGTAGCTAGATCTTTAGTACTAAAGATTAGTATTACTAGTATATAATTATAGAACTTATAAGTAAGTAATAGTATTTATAATAATAAGATTAGAAGAATAGATAGAATATTTATATTTAATAAATAAGAGGTTAAATCTACACTTAAGAGTTATAAGAATAATAAACGCCTTTAGCGTATCTATTCTAATTATAGAATTATAGTTTATATACTATATACTACTATTTCTAAGAAGCTTTTCTAAGATAATATTAGTATAGAAACTAAAGATAATTTTAACGCTAGTAAGTATAAGATTAGCTTTTCTAGATTCTTTAGAGGTACTAAGAATAAGATAAAGTATATAATTACTAATACTAATTACTAGAAGAATCTAGCTACTTATTTTAACTATTTCTTTATTAGTTTTTATAAAGAAATTAGGCTTAATTAAAGCTTTATTATTAACTAAGTAGACTATAGCTCTACTATTAAAAATTATACTAGCTAAGAGTACGTAAGGCTTAAAGCCTATACTAAAAATAAAAGGCCTAAACTTAGTAATTAGCTTCTTTAGGTAAATAATTATTAAAACTATATTACTTAGATACTTAGAAGCTAGAGTACTTATCTTCTAGCTAAAATACTTAATCTTTTTATATAAGCTACTCTACTTCTCTTTATAGTAGTACTTTTAGATTTTTTACTTATCTTAAGCTAAGAGTTTTATTAGTAGAATATCTAGTAGTCTAGATCTAGTAATTATAGTCTATAATTAGAAATATAAAATAGACTTCTACTTATACTTTATATTAAGTTTATAAAAGTAAGGCTTAAGTAGTAAGCTTAACTACTTCTTACCTAACTTAGTAGAACTAGAGAGTTATTTTATAATAGCGTTAAAAATTATATTAGCTTTTCTCTTTTTAGTAGTAATTAATATTTTCTAGAAAATAATACTAAATATCTTACTAAAATTACTAAAACTTAAAATATTCTTTCTAAAAGCTATAGTAAATAATTAATTATATTACTACTAGTAGACTTACTTAGAATTAAACTTCTTAATTATAGTAAGAAAGTTAGTAATTATAAGAAGTTTTTTAACTTCTAAAAGCTTAAAAATCTTTACTTTTTAGTAAATTATTAGCTAGTTATTAAAATACTTTTTAGTAGTTTCTCTTTAAGTTTTTTTAAGATAAGTATAATACTTTACGTAAACTATATATTATATAGTTTTATTAGTAGAAGTAAGTATAGTCTTAAGAGTTTTTATAAGAAATAAGACTATTCTTTTATTATTATTTATAGTTATAAGTAATAAGTACTTAAGTATAATAGTGCGTATAATCTAGTTCTTAATATTATTAATCTTTTTACTTTTTCTTAACTACTACTTAGACTTATAGTTCTAGTAGGCTATAAGCATAGTACTATTTTTAGTCTTATAGTTATAATTTTATAAGAGAGTATTATACTTATAGATAGCTTTATTATACTTATTTTTTTAATTCTTAGTTAGCTTTATAGAGAGAAAAGCTAAAGCTATAAGCTCTAAAATTAAAAAGTTAAAAAACTTAAACTCTTAAGTATTTATATATTTAATATCTAAAAGATTAGAATTAATCTCTTTTTAGATACTCTTTTTATTATAGTATTACTTAAGAAGCGTAAACTAAATATTCTAGTTAGATTACTTTTTAAGAAGTATACTTATAGCTATAATAGCTATATTATAATTACTTATATTTATAAAGTTAGAGCGTAGAATTAATATAGAAATATAGAAGATAATAAAGAAGTAAGTAGTAAATAGGTAATTATGTAAAAAGAGTTTTAATTATAGAATATTTAGAGAGAGTAGAGTAAAAATAAGATTAATTAATTTATCTTCTAGTAAGCTTTAATGCGTAGTAAGAATTAGTTTTATAATTAAGTAGCTAAGCTTATAACTATTAGAGCTAGAGATAATTAATAATTAGAGATAATTAAGTATATTATAATTATTCTACTACTAAAGAAAGTTAGAATAAAATCTCTAGCTATATACCTAAGAGCTAAGCGATTACGTGTCTATAATTAGTTAATTATAACTACTTTCTAACTTTAACAAGTATATAATTATAATATAGATATATTTTCTAAATACCTTATTTTATAGTAGGTAGTAGTATATATTCTTTTAAAGATTCTAGAAATAAAACTAAGCTATAGAAGATATTTTTATATTAAAATTGCTATATTAAGTAACTAGATTATATTTTTCTATCTTACTTAATATTTTTATTTAAGAAAGATATTAATATAGTTAGATTAAAAAGTTAATATAATTTATTAGTAGTACTTATTAGAATAAAATTAGTAGTATAAATTATTTAAGACACTTTTTTATTAAAATATTATTATAAATAGTAAAGCTTTTATTAAATACTTTATATTACTTTTTTTTCTTTTTATGTCTAATTTAGAGTATTAAGAGCCTTATTTTAGAGCTAGAGATAATTAATAATTAGAGGTATTTAAGTATATTATAATTATTATACTACTAAAGAAAGTTAAGATAAAATCTCTAGCTATATATCTAAGAGCTTAGTAATTACGTGTTTATAATTACATAATTATAACTACTCTCTAACTATAATATACTCTCTAAAGTAGTAAAAGTATTAATCTACTTTACTAAGATTAATTCTATTAAATTTACTATAATTAGTATACTTTAGTAGAGTCTAAGCTTAAAAGTTTAGAGTATAGTAGTAAGTTATAGCCTAAATAAGTGTTTAATTATAGTTAATACTAATAGTAGTAAGCTCTTACTTATTTAAATATAGCTTAATAGCCTAAGAATTAACTCTATTAGGTTAAGAATTACTTTATAATAGTTTAGAATTAAGCTAATAGCTATAAGAATTTAAGTATATAACTAGTAAAAGATAATTCTAATAGTAAGATCTAGGCTTTTAATCTCTTCTAGGTAAGATTTAAAGTATAATTAATACCTTAATAAGCTACGCTAGCTACTTATTTAAGTACGCGCTTAGACTAGAATTAGAGACTTTATTTATAATAATAAGTTCTCTAATTCTTCTTTTCTCTACTATAGTTATTTATATCTTTATCTTACTAAGACGCTTAAGCTTCTAAGATTATAAGCTACTTATTTAATTAACTTATTTACTTAAGATTTTTAGCTCTTAAGCTTTAGCGCTCTTTAGCTTCTTATACCTAATTTTCTACTCTACTTACTTTTTTATCTTTTTTATTATTATAGTAAGTTTTTACTTTTATAACTAAATTAATAGTTAACTATTATAATCTAGTTCTATAACTAAACTTCTAACTCTAATAATAGCTATAAGCGTTAATACTTTAGCTTCTACTATAATAGCGTCTTATATAATAATTATAATAGTAGTAATTATAATATATATATAAGTACTTAGTATAATAGTACTTAGCGCTATAGTACTCTACTTAATAATACCTTATAGAAAGCTACTCTAGATCTACTACGTGCTTAACTTCTTAATACTACTAATTAATATCTACTACTTTTTTCTAAAATAATACTTTAGAGTAATAGTTTATTTAATTTTCTTTCTACTATAAAAACTTTAAGCGCTCTAGTAATTAGCTTTATAGTAACTAATAATATAAACTCTAGTAGCTTTTAATAAAGTAACTAGGCTTCTAATACTTAACTAACTTAGAGTTTTATATATTCTAATAGTTAACTAAGCTAGAGCTTTATAATAACTAATAACTCTAATATAAACTTTTATAAAGATTAAGCTAAGTATTATAAGTACTTAGAGTTATATATTAATAGTTTCTACTTAGATTATAAGTGCTCTTAGTTTAATAGCTTTAATAATAAAAATATTTAAGAAAGTATTAAGTATAATTCTTAGAGTAGTATCTTTATAGCTAATAATACTTTTTATAAGTAAGAGTCTAGCTCTTAGTAATCTAATTATATTAAGAACTAAGGTATTAAAGGTTAAAAGTAGTAAGATTCTCTAAGTAATAGTTATTATTATTATTATAGTTACTTTAATAAAAAATCTAAAAGTAAGACTTCTAAGCTTAAGATTTTTTAGAATTATTAGTATCTACTATATACTAGTTATCTACGCAAGTAAGTTAGAGTAATACTTAACTATAATACGTTTTAATATTCTAAGTATAAGTATTATATTTATTAATAGCTTTTTAATAATATTCTATAAGCTAATTATTTTAAGTATTCTTATAAAGTTATATACTATTTCTTTTATAATTTCTATAATAACTATTTATATAATAAGAATATATAGAATTACTATAAGAGTATAGTAGATTACTATAAGTCTAAAGTAAGTTTATAATTCTCTTTTTTATCTCTTTTTATTTTTTACTAACTTAATAATAGCGCTAAAGTATAGATAAAGCTTATAACTATTATAAGTAGCTCTATTAAGATTTCTACGCTTATAAGAAGTAGAAGAAAAAAGCTAAAAGTAGTTTTAAAACTTTATCTAAACTATTAAATAAAACTTTTAAGTTCTCTAGTAAGAAGAGCTTAAAAACTACTCTACTTATAAATTCTAATAACTTTAATTAATATAGCGTTTATAGTAAGTCTATAATATTAAGTAAAAAAATAAAAGAAATTAATATAAATAGTAGTTAAATACCTTTACTTATAATTTCTACTTAGAGTTATTTACTTATAGCTTTTAATTAATTATTATAATACTTAGAATATTATTATTAAAGTCTATTCTAGTAGTAGTAGCTACTAGTGTTCTAGCCTTAGACTTTATAGTTTAGAAACTAGTAGCCTTAAAATTAGTAGCGTAATTAGTATAGGTATTATTACTTTTAGTAGTAAGACTTTAAGTCTTAGTAGTAAGATTTCTAAACTTAGTATTATAATTCTTAGCTTTATAATTACTAGTCTAAATTCTTAATATCTAGTATTATAAGTAGTAAATTTTACTAATATATATATTATTAGCTAGCTAAAGCTAAGTATAAGAAGAAAGTAATATATATAGAGTATAAGTGCCTAGCGCTTAAAATTTATATATAACCTTATACTACTAAAACTACTTATCTATAAGCTTAGGTTAAGAACTATAAGAATAGCTAGGCTAATAAAAATAAGTTTAATAAGCGTAATTATAAAAGTTATAATTAGAAAGATTATAACTATAGTAGTTAGTATATTAGTAGCTATATAAGTTTATCTAAATTATATTATTATAGTCTATATCTATAGTAAACGTTAGAGAGAGAGTTTTATTAATACCTATAGCTATATATAGTAAGTATAAGGTATTTAGAAAATATACCTATATTAAGATTACTATATAGAGTTACTAACTATGTTTTATTACTCTACTCTATATTAACACTCTACCTAAATAAGTTTATCTAAAGAAAGAGTTTAGTAATTTTACTATTTTATACTTATATTAATTATTAGTAATTACTTCTCTATAACTAGGCGCTATTTAGAGTAACTAAGATCTAGCTTATATATAATTAACTCTTATAGTAGTAGTCTAAATAAAAATCTCTTTACTTTATTTACTTCTTAAGAATTATATATTATAAATCTTATAAGTTAAGTAGCTATTTAAACTTCTTAAACTTTTACTAAGTAAGTAATTTAGTTAATCTATTAATAAATATAATTATAGTCTTTATATACTTAACCTTAAATAATTCTTTAGTATATTTCTACTATAGCTATATATTCTAGATATTAACGTATTTAAGCTAAGTAGTAATATACTTATTCTTTCTAATAACTAGCCTAATAGTTTACTAATTATTATACTAAACTATTTAAAGTTTTTTAAAATTAAGCGCTAGCTTTTTAAGAAAGTATCTAAGTACTATAGCTTTCTTAGTAGTATACTTAAGAGTAAGTAGCTTTACTTTTATAGTAGAGATAGTAACTATACTTTATCTAGTAGCTTTCTAAAAAATTATATTTTTATATAGTATAGTAATATATTTATAAAATAATAAGTAAGTCTTTAGATTATTAGTAAAGAATATATCTTTAGTAATTAATAGATTAGGTCTATTATAGTTACTATACTAGATTATATTATAGTAACTATAGTAAAGATATATAATTACTTACTTTATAGTTTTTTTATACTTATTACTTAAGTTTATAAGAAAGTATAAAAGCTTTAAAGTAGTATATACTATATAGAGTATAGAACTAACTATTTCTTAGTATTTTTTAATTTTAAGCTTAGTTACTTTTCTAGTACTTTTAATTAGCTTCTCTAATAGTAGAAGTGTTAAAGAAAATAACCTATTCTTAAGCTTAAACTTTTAAAGTATCTTATTTATATATATATTATAAATAAGTATAATAGTATTTAAATATTAGTCTTTAATTATATAAATACTAAGAAACTACTTTATATCTCTCTAATCTTACATCTTATACTTACTAAAAATCTTAGCTTATATAGCTATTACTTATTACTTTATATTCTTATAATAAAGTAATAAAATATTATTAATATAGAAGAAAATAAGAATCTTATATTCTTAATTAAAGAAAAGGTATAGCTCTTTTTAAAAAGCTATTATACTAATAGATTTTAGTATTTTTAAGAACTTCTTATACTATAATAGTAGAGAGTCTTATAATTTATAAAGTATATAGTTAAGCTATATATATAATTCTAGCTTTCTAAAGCTATCTAGTATCTTATAGATTACTAGATTCTTTACTATAATCTTTATATTAAGAAATACTTCTATAATATTAAACTATTTAATCTCTAGATTACTTTAGGTAGTAATTACTATTATAGCGTAGAAGAACTTTATAGTAAAAGTTACTATATTAGTAGAGTTAATTATGTTTTTCTTTTAAAAATTACTATAAACTATAATTTAAGCTTTATTTTTAAAAAGATAGCTATTCTAATTATACTTATAAGTTTATACTTATTTTAATATAAGTAGCTAATCTTAGACTTATAACTTATAGATTTCTATTTAAATTCTCTTCTTACTTAGCTAATTAATCTCTCTTTTAAAAGTATTTTTAAAAAGTAAATATATTAAATACTAAATTAGTTATTTCTAGAACTTAGGTAGCTTTTAGAGATAATTATAGTATTAGTAAGTAGCTTTTAGCTTATACTTTCTAAGTATAGTAGCTATAATAATAAAGTTTATAGTCTTATAGCTAGCTTAATTATTCTAGTTTTCTTAAAAACTAGAAAGATAAGTCTTATAAAAGTTAATCTAGACTTACTTATTAACTAAGTTTATAATTACTATATTTACGCTACTTACGCTATTATCTTCTAGTTAATTACTAAGCTAAATAGACTATTTACTTTTACTCTTAGAATATCTTAATAGTTAGTAAATATATATAAAAAAAGCGTACTAAGACTTTTTATATATAACTCTTCTACTATAGTATCTTTTAGAAAACTTAGCTATTAACTAATTCTATAGCTATATTAATTATTAGAAAAAAACTACTAATTTAAGTAGTTTATCTTTTAGTCTTTTTAGTACTTACTCTAGTTAAGTAAATTTTTTATCTATTTCTTTAGAACTAAAGTCTATTATAGTAAACTTAATAAATAAAGTTAGATTTTCTAATTTATATTTAGAAAGCTTTTTACTTCTAGACTTTAATAAATTAGCTTTTTTAAGTATATATACTACTTTTTTACTATTAGAAACTTTATAATTACTTTAATTACTTATTTCTAAAACCTCTAGCTTAAGCGTAAGTTCTAGAGTAGTAAGCCTAGTAAAAAGCTATTAATTATTAGAAATTTCTAATAAAATACTAGTTTTATACTATATCTCTATTAAATCTATAAAGCTTTAATTAATTTTAATAGATAGACTTTCTTTATTATTTTAATTATAGCTTATATTACTTTTAAGATTCTACTTAGTAGTTAATAGCTCTACTATACTTACTATTTAATTAATAGGTAAAATATTAAATTTTTCTTTTAAATTAATAAGCTAACTAGTATTAAGTATTTTAATCTAATTAATTACTTAATCTTTAGTTAGCTTCTTTTTATACTTATTTTAATAGAACTTCTACTAATTAAAAATTATATTATAAGTTATAATTACTTAATTAATTACTAGTACTTATATATAATATATATTAGAAGCTTAATAGCTAATAAAATACTTTATATAGCTATAAAGCTTAACTTTAAAGTCTTAATAGTGCTTTCTAGCTACGTAATTACTATTAAGTAAATATACGTAATAGCTATAAGCGTAGATTCTACTATAATCTAGGTAAAGATTAGTAGCTTAGTACCTAATCTTAAGTAGATAATAATATTAGAAGTACTTTCTAAACTACTTATATAATATCTAATTAAAAGATTAGTAGCTATAAAGCTATAATAAACTTATTTTATAGAGTTATACTACTACGTTTATAATTACTAGCTAGAGTTTAGTTAAAAGATTAGCACTTATATATATCTTAATTAACTTAGTAATAAGCTTTTAGCTAGCTCTTTTTACTAAGCTATTAGGCTTATAAGTATATAGTAGTAGTATTATAATTATAATTTTTTTATCTTTAGCTTATTTTTTATATCTTAAGTACTTTCTCTAAAGTAATATTATAGTATTATTATTTTAATAAATTTCTATAATCTTCTACTAGTAGTAGTGCTTAACTATAGCTATAAAGTTTATAATAACTTCTATTATAAAGTCTAATATTCTATTCTTTAAATTATAATTATATAGCTTATCTAAATAATTTTTATTTATAATTAGAGTTTATTTATTAAGCGTATAGCTTATAAAGAAGTTAAATAGATTTTATAATACTCTAAAGAATAGTTATAGTAATAGCTTATAAAACTAATAAGAGATTCTTTAAGATATATAAGTAGTAGCGTAATTATTATATTTACTACGCTATATACTAGTAATCTTTATATTTTAGATAGCTTTAATAAAAGTCTTTAAAGCTTAGTTACCTAAGTAGCTTAATCTTTAATACTAAAGGTTAGCGTAACTAGTATATAATTATAGAACTAATAATTAAGTAATAGTATCTATAATAATAGAATTAGAAGAATAGATAAAAGTATTATATTTAATAAATAAAAAGTTAAATTTATACTTAAGAGTTATAAAAATAATAAATACTTCTAGCGTACTTATTCTAATTATATAATTATAGCTTATATACTATATACTACTATTTTTAAAAAGCTTTTCTAAAATAATATTAGTATAGAATCTAGAAATAATCTTTATACTTAGAAATAATCTTTACACTAGTTAGTGTAAGACTAGCCTATCTAGATTTCTTAGAGATACTAAAAATAAAATAAAGTACGTAGCTACTAATACTAATTACTAGAGAAATCTAGCTACTAGTTTCTACTATTTCTTTATTAGTTTTAATAAAGAAATCTAGCTTAATTAAAGCCTTATTATTAACTAAGTAGACTATAGCTCTACTATTAAGAATTATACTAGCTAAAAGTACGTAAAGCTTAAAGTTTATACTAAAGATAGAAAGTCTAAACTTAGTAATAAGCTTTTTAGAGTAAATAATTATAGAAACTATATTACTAAAGTACTTAGAAGCTAAAGCGCTTATCTTTTAGTCTAATTACTTAACTTTCTTATATAAACTACTTTACTTCTCTTTATAATAGCACTTTTAGATCTTTTACTTATTTTAAGTAAAGAGCTTAGTAAGTAAAACGCTTATTAGTTTAAATCTAGTAATTATAGCTTATAATTAGAAGTATATAATTAGCTTTTACTTATATTTTATGTTAAGCTTATAAAAGTAGAATTTTAGTAGTAAGTCTAACTACTTCTTACCTAAGTTAGTAAAAGTAGAAAGTTAATTTATAATAGCGTTAAAGATTATTATAGTAGAATATTAATATAGAGTAAAGTAATAAACTATAGTCTAGTAACTCTATATAGTAATCTTAATATAGGTATATTTTCTAAACACCTTATATTTACTATAATATAGTAGTAGGTATTAATAAAACTCTCTCTATAATATTTGCTATAGATATAGTGCCTTAATAACAACGCGTTAAAGATTATATTAGCTTTACTCTTTTTAAAAGTAATTAATATTTTCTAAAAAATAATACTAAATACTTTACTAAAATTATTAAAGCTTAATATATTCTTTTTAAAAGCTATAGTAAATAATTAATTAAAATACTACTAGTAAGCCTACTTAAAGTTAAACTTTTTAATTATAGTAAGAAAGTTAGTAATTATAAAGAGCTTTTTAACCTCTAAGAGCTTAAAAATCTTTACTTTTTAGTAAAGTATTAAATAGTTAGTAAACTATTTATTAGTAGTATCTTCTTAAGTTTTCTTAAAATAAGTATAATACTTTATATAAACTATATATTATATAGTCTAATTAGTAAGTATAAGTATAGTTTTAAGATTCTTAATAAAAGACTAAACTATTTTTTTATTATTACTTATAGTTATAAGTAATAAATACTTAGAAATAATAGTATATATAATCTAGTTCTTAATAATTTTAATTTTCTTATACTTTCTTAGCTACTACTTAGAATTATAGTTTTTATAAGCTATAAAAGTAGTACTATTCTTAGTTTTATAGTTATAATTTTATAAAATAAGATTATACTTATAAATAGCTTTATTATACTTATCTTTTTAATTTTTAGTTAGTTCTAAGTTTATAAAAAGAAGAGCTAAAGCTATAAACTCTAGAACTAAAAGATTAGAAAACTTAAGCTTCTAAGTATCTATATATATAATATCTAGAAGATTAAGATTAATTTCTTTCTAAATACTCTTCTTATTATAGTATTACTTAAAAAGTATAAACTAGGTATTTTAGTTAAATTACTTCTTAAGAAGTATACTTATAGCTATAATAGCTATATTATAATTACTTATATCTATAAAGTTAAAGTATAGAATTAAGTTAGTTAATATAAAGAATTACGCTAAAATAGATATAGATATAAATAAAGAAGTAACTATAATTTTAGAGAAGTTCTAATTATAGAATATTAGAGAAAGTAGAGTAAAAAGAAATTAATTAATCTATCTTCTAATAAGCTTTAATATATAGTATAAATTAGTTCTATAATTAAGTAGCTAGGCTTATAGCTATTAGAGCTAAAGATAATTAATAATTAGAGATATTTAAGTATACTATAATTAGTATACTACTAAAGAAAGTTAGAATAAAATCTTTAGCTATATACTTAAGAGCTAAGCTATTACGTGTCTATAATTACGTAATTATAACTACTCTCTAACTTTAAGACCTTAATAGATAGGTTTTTAAGAAATAAAAATATTATAAAGAGTAATATAAAAGATTAGTTTTAAAAAGTTAAAAAAATATATATATACTTAGTTATTTTAACTAAAGTAAAAATAAAAGTTCTTTAGACTTATATAGTAGTCTTTGTATAGATATATCTTTTTAAAGTTCTATACTTTCTATATATCTAGAATATAATAAAGATCTAGTATTTTATATCTACTATTATTTTATTTTAGTTCTTTTCTTAGGCTATAGTCTTTATTAAGTAGAATATACTTTTAGTTTTCTATAAGTTCTATACTCTAAATAGAAAAATATACTTTACTTTCTATTTATAATATATTATTATATATTTAGATATATTTATTATTCTTAATAAAAAAGATAGTATAATTTTATATTATACTTATCTAACTCTAGATTTATAATTTTAGACCTTTTTAATCTTAACTACTAACTTAACTTAACTTAATACTCTAGCTTTACTAAAGTTCTACTAATTAAATTAATATAACTTAGTAATAATAAAAGTTAACTAATATCTTATACTAGTATAGTGTCTAAGTAACTCTATATTTTTTATTAGCTAGTAAGTATTTTTGCTTTCTAAAAGAAAACTTTTATATTATATATATTATATCTATCTAGTTAGAATATAATTTTATATATATTATAGCTATTAAGTAGAAATTTAATATTATTTCTATATACTAGTTTACTTAAGTAATAGAAATATAAAGTTTTAACTAAGTATAAAGAGACTATATAAGTAAAATAGTCTATAGAGAAAGAAAAATAATTTAGCTTTTAGTATATTAATAGTTATAATAAATTCTATTATAAAGTCTATTTATATATAAAAGTTAGTAAACTTAAGCTTTACTTAGTTTAAAATACAAATTAAAAACTACTATATACTAAACTACTACTAGAATAGATATAGGTATATCTAATATAGAACATCTTAAGAGTATAAAATATATACTAGTATTTTTCTATATACTAAAATTAGTATATACTCTAACTTATAAAAGTCTATATCTTCTAAAACCTATTATAAATATTAAAGCTAAGTTTATCTAGGTAGAGTATTAATATAGAGTAGAGTAATATAATATAGTTAGTAACTCTAAATAATAATCTTAACATAAGTATATTTATTAAATACCTTATACTTACTATATATAGCTATAAGTATTAATAAAACTTTTTTTATAATATTTACTATAGATATAGATAGTAATAATATACTTATTAGAAGTAATAGTAGTAAAGATATCTCTAGTAGACCTAAAAATAGACTAAAAAGTAAACTTAGAGGTAGTAATAAGTAAATAGAGCTATAAAAATATAAAAGTATTTTTAAAAGTTAATATAGAAGCTTTCTAAAAGAAACCTTTTAGTACTTAAATAGTAATCTTAGTAAAAAGAGTAAAGATTAGAATAGAAGTTATAGTATAATATAATATAGCCTTTCTTTTAGCTATAAGACTAGATAAGTAGAAGTCTAGACTAGTACTACTACTATATAGATAAACTTTAGGTCTAAAATAATACTAAATTATAGCACTACTATAAAGTATAAAATAATATTTATATAAGTAAATAATAGTATAGAAAATAGTAGTCTAAAGAAAATTATAAAGTACTTTATATATAAAAAATACTTTTCTTTTTCTTTTTTTTTTCTCTCTCTCTAATAACTTTATATCTTAGAGAACTTCTTATCTCTTTAAGAACTTTATATACTAAGATACTACTTTAACTAAACTTAGTACTAATACTAATATCTTCTTAAAGATATCTCTCTTTATAAAAAATAATATTATAGTTTTTACTTCTAATAACCTTTCTAAGAATTGTTTTATTATTAAGTATATAATAGCTTTTACTATACTAATTATAGTAGTATATAACTATAAAAATAGTTTAATTACTATTTTAAGTAAGACTATTCTTTCTATTAAGAATATAATAATGTTTACTATTAGAAATATATAAGAGAACCTAGGTACTACTAGATCTAATCTAGAATTAAAGAGAATAGCTAAGTTTATATTATCTTAACTTTACAAAATATTAATATATAATATAATATTAGTATTAAGTATATTAGGCTTTTCTATTACTTAGTATATATAGCTATAAGTAGTAACTTTAAGTAAAACTTAAAAAAAGATATATAGTAAAAGGTAGCGCTTTACTAATAGCTTTAATATTAAGTTTAAGAGATTTTAGTAGCTTTTTACGTTTACTATAATCTACTAAAGTAGTCTCTTATTTAATCTTTCTGTCTTTACTTTCTAAGTAAAGACTATTATTTTTAGAGTAGATACTCTTTTATATTATAATCTATAAACTATTCTTTAATATTCTTAAAGTTAGATTATATTAGTAAACTTATAGAAATAGATTTACTTCTAGAATAAACTTCTAAAATATATAGAAGATAATAATAATAGATAATTTAAGAACTAAATATAAAAAGTATTAATATAGATAAGTAGCTAAATAAAGTATAGTAAAAAGAAGATAAAAAAGACAAGTTATTATTACTTTTTAAGTTTATATTATACTATAGTATTTAGTTATCTAATTAGATTATATAATTAGAAAAAGAATAAGTACTCTAAAAGCTCTTTAAGATAGAGAGTAGCTTTCTTAGATAAGAATATTATACTAATTATCTATTACTACTTACTTTACTCTTTTATTCTACTAATTATAGATAAAATACCTTCTATCTCTACCTAATATCTTATTATACTATAGTATATTATATCTTTTTAAAAAAATAGAGTAGATTTCTTTACTTAGATACTACGTACTTAGTACTAGAAAATAGGTAAATACTATTATATCTATATATTTAGTGTCTTATATCTATTTTTATAATCCTTAATTAGTAGAAAAAAACTAAAAGACGCTTAGCTATTATCTTAGAGATCTTAAAGAATCTATCTTCTAACTTACTAATAACTATAATATAATATCTATTTTAAAGTCTAGGTTCTAATAAACATTATAGTAGTCTAATAGATCTAATATTCTATTAATAATATTCTGTTTTTTAAAAATAAAAAGTAGAAAATAAAGCTCTTACTTCTAGAAGCTTTTAGTATTTTAAAGAAAGTTAATAGTAGAGAAATAGTAGTATAATATCTAAAAAAAAAGTAAAGATAGTTTAGAAACTCTTAATCTTAAGATCTAGATTAAAAATAAAAAATACTTATTCTTTGTAGATATATTTAAAATAAACTAAGAACTTAAGTATAGTTATAATTTAGCTAGTAAGGTATATAATTATAGTTTTAGATACGCTTAGATAATCGAAGTACTATTATACTATATTAAAAGTTATAGTTAAAGCTTAATATATATTAGTATAAAAAAGAATTCTATAGATTAGTAATAGTAAATATAGATAGAAATTCTCTCTATTATTTAGTAGCTAATAAGTACGTATAATTCTTTAAAAGTTCTATTAATAATTATTTTTTATATATAATTTTTAAGCCTATTAGTATTAAAAAGCTATATAGCTAGAAGAATTTACAAGGTATTAACGTTTTATATTAGAAGAGTAGTAATATAGTATTTGTTTTTAAAATAAGTCTTCTAGCTATAAGATACTATTTTCTAAAGAAATATACTATAAAAGTAAGTTCTTACTAAAGTTAAGTTTTATTCTTTCTAAGAATAGCTACAAACTATTTAGAACTACTATTTATTAAATATAAAGTAGAATAATAGAAATATTCTAATTTTATGTACTATACTTAATTATTTTATTTTTTTTAAAGTTCTTACTTATAAGCCTAGTTGTAAATCTTTATTATTATTATTAACTAAGAATTAAGTTTTTACTATCTATATCTTAAAACGTTTAAGCTTTAGTTTTTTACTAAAGCTTAGTAAGTTTATATACTTCTAAATAGAATATAGTTTAGTATATTAGTTTAAGTCTTTATATTATTTAACTTAAACTAAAGTTCTTAATAAAGTACTATAAAAGTGTCTTAATAATTATTAAATAGATATAGTAATTTATTATCTAACTAGTACTAGCTATAGATAGCGTTATAGTATTAAATACTTAATATTCTAGACTCTATAAAGTTAAAGAATATTAAAAGATAGTAAATTCTAGATTGTTTTAGAACTACTAGAAATTCTTAAGATTTTAATATATTAATAAATATTTTATATTTATTATTATAAGCACTATAGCTTTTAAATAAATAATAATTAATTACTATTATAGTTTTACTAAGAAGAAAAGTTTATATTTAGTAATATCTATACTATTAATATCTTACTATAGTAATCTATAATAAGCTATTAATTTAAAACGCCTTAAGTAGTAAATATATATAACTACTTTATATCTTAGTTCTTTAGAGTAAGTATAGAAGTAGAATACTAATAGAGCTAATATTTATCTACTAGTATTGTTTTTATAAATATACGCTTTAAATTTCTTTTTCTCTTTACTTTAATATAGTAAGATATAAATATAAAGTAGAGTAATAATATATATTTAGTAACTCTATAAAGTAGTTTTATTATAACTATATTTTTTTAATACTTTGTATTAACTATATATAACTATAGTAATAAAAATACTCTTTTTATAATATTTACTATAGATATAGTAGTACTTTATTTATAATAATAATATACTTATAAAAAGTAATAGTAATAGAAACTTCTTTAGTAGACTTAGAAGTAGACTTTAGAGAAAACTTAAAAAATATTAATAAGAAAAGATATAAAGCTATTAGATAATTAAAAGATAAAAATATTCTATATTCTAGAATTTAATATATAAATAAGCTTTCTAGAGTATAGATACTAATAGTAATAATAAAGAGATCTTTATAAGAATAATATAAAGTAGAGTATAAAGTATAGAGCGTAGTATAATATTATATAAAAGCTATTCTATTAGCTATAAAAGTAAATAGAAAACTATAGTAAAAGTAGAACTAAACTATATTACTAGATAGATAAGCTTTAGTTAGTAATAGAGTTAAGCTATAGTATTAAAGATAGTAGCTTAAAAAGCTCTTAACCTAGACTCTTTAGTCTAAGTTAAAATAACCTACCTATATACGCCTACTAAATATAGCTCTTAAGTCTACTAAGGCTATATAGCGCCTTAAGTGCTTACTACTTTAAGTAGCTACTTAGCTAGTACTTTTATATTATACTTATACTTATCTACTATACGTCTACTTTACGTACTATGTAATTACTCTATACTATATATATTATATTATATTATATATATATATATACACTAATATACTAAATATAGCTTTATATTTAGCTACTTTTATAGAAATACTATTACTAGTAATATTATAATACTATTACTTTTAATATAGATAATTACTCTACTACATAAATATCTATACTAATATAATACGTAATTAATATATTATACGCGTTTTAGTACTTATAAAATATATAAGTATAGCTCTAATTTATTCTATACTCTTATTACTACTACTTAACTTTTATAGACTTATTCTATCTTTTTTTTATTCTTCTTAGACTTCTTATCTCTTTTATTCTTTCTAAGTAGTACTTAGTCTCTTAAATTCTCTAGCTTCTTAAGCTATACCTTTAGAAATATATTAGCGCTCTTTATATACTATTAGCTATAAACTATTTTATATATATATATATATATATATATATATATCTTACGCGTTAAGGTCTTTAATAAACTTACTAAATAACTTAATAATATTTTTATTTATTATCTTATATAACTACCTTTTATAGTTTACGCTTATATTCTTCTACTTCTTAATAGTCTTAGCGTTTAGATTTATAAGATCTACTATCTATATAGGCTAGTATCTTTCTATATACTTAATTAGTAACTATATATATTTATATATATAGACGCTTATAATACTTACTAGCTTCTTTAAGTAGTTTTATAGAAATCTTTTATATACTTTAGCTTAATTATATATTTTTTACTTTAGATAAAATATATTTAATAATACTTTTCTTAGACTAAATAAAGTTCTTTTAAAGTATACTTTTTACTACTATACTCTTATAACTATACTCTTATAACTATACTCTTAATTAGCTTTTTTTCTTTTAGCTCTTTAGCTACTATAGTTTAATATATAACTTAAGTTAATCTAAATCTCTACTACGTCTAGACTACTTAACTTATACTTACTATACTTACGCTTTCTATTCTATTTACAGCTACTATAATTATACTTACTATCTCTTCTTAGTAGCTTAAAAGAGATTATATAGAAAAAGAACAACTTTCTTTTTATATTCTTATTAATATTATTATAAACTTTAAAACTTATAAAAATACACTAATATATTTATAGAATATAAAGATTTGTTTATATAGAAGTTCTATCTTCTACTTACTATTAAAGCTTTATTTCTTATAAATACTTAGATATTACTACTTAGTAATATAGTAGAATATACTAGAGTAGTAAAACTTACTAGATATATATATAGCTTATTAATGTTTAAGTTTTTTTTAAAAACTTTTAAATTAAATACTAATAGTAATTAGATATAAGAATAAAGCTAGAAAAAAGCTTTTATAAAAAAAGTAAGAAGTAGATAAAAGTAATTACTACTAATAAAAGACGCTTTATAGCTTTATATATTATAAGTATATACTATTTTATCTAAATTACCTTTTTTTATAATCTTATAATAATTATAAGAATATTATTTAATTAGCTTAGTATATTAGATAAGAAGCTAGGTAGTTTAGAGTTTTCTCTTTACTTTATTTATAATTACTCTAGCTAAAAACTCTAATAAATACTTAACGCTTATATCTAATAGCTACTCTTAACTTTTTAAATAAAGCTTTATATAGTCTAATTTTATAGAAAATATTATAAATATAGATAGCGTAGATTACTAATAAAATAAAACTACTTTTTCTAAAAAGAGTAATTTAATTCTATATATTAATAAAGTAAAGATTTAGAAAAGACTTTCTTATATTAGTAGTAAAGTACTTAAAAGCTAATCTCTAATAGAAAGCTAAAGAATTATTAGTCTATTTATTAAAAGCTTTTATAGTAGTATAATAGTAGATATAGTCTTAGAAAATAATTAAAAAAGATAAATAAAGTAGACTTAAAGATTACTAATAAAGGCTTTTATAATAGTTCTAATAATAGTCTATATAATAATTACTAAGATAGTTTAGCTAGAAGTTTTTTTTTAATAGTAGTTTTAAAGTAATCTTTAGAATTTTAAGAAAGTATTATTATATATTATATAAATAAAACTAAAAAAACTATAAAAAGAGTAAAGTAATATATCTAGTAATAAGATTAGCTTTAGACTTACTAACACTTAGAGAGCTTATAAAAAAGAGATAAGTAGATATATAGTTAAAAGCTTATTTATTATACTAATATAGCTTTAGTATAAAATTTAAGCTACTATTTATATTTTTTAATATATTCTAAGATTTTTTATCTACTTTAGGTAGTAAAATATAAATAGAGAGTATATATATAGTAAAAGTATAATTCTACTTTCTAAAAATTTTTACTTTTTATTACTTATTATCTATAGCTTAGCTATTTATAAGCTGTTAGAGCTAGAGACAATTAATAATTAGAGATAATTAAGTATATTATAATTAATCTACTATAAAAGAAAGTTAGAATAAAATCTCTAGCTATATACTTAAGAGCTAAGTAATTACGTATCTATAATTAAGTAATTATAACTACTCTCTAACTTTAATACACTTTCTAAAGTAGTAAAAGTATTAATCTACTCTACTAAAACTAATTCTATTAAATCTACTATAATTAGTATACTCTAGTAGAGTCTAGGCTTAAGAATCTAGAGTATAGTAGTAGATTGTAGCCTAACTAAGTATTTAATTATACTTAATACTAATAGTAGTAAGCTCTTACTTATTTAAATAAGGCTTAATAGCCTAGAAATTAACTCTATTAGTTTAGAAATTACCTTATAATAGCTTAGAATATAGCTAATAGCTATAGAAATTTAGGTATTTAACTAGTAAGAGATAATTCTAATAGTAAGATATAGGCTTCTAGTCTCTTCTAGGTAAAGTTTATAGCGTAATTAATAGCTTAATAAGCTATACTAGCTTTTTATATAGGTGCGCGCTTAGACTAGAATTAGAGACTTTATAATAATAAGTCTTCTAATTTTTTTCTTCTCTACTATAATTATCTACTTTTATATTATTAAGATACTTAAGCTAATAAGCTAATAAGCTACCTATCTAATTAACTTATCTACTTAAGATTTTTAGCTCTTAAGCCTTAGCGCTCTTAAGCCTTACGCTTAATTCTCTACTCTACTTAATATACTACTCTACTTACTTCTCTACTCTACTTACTTCTTTATTCTTTTTATTACTATAGTAAGTTCTTACTCTTATACCTAAATTAATAGCTAACTATTATAATTTAGTTTAATAACTTAACTTCTAACTCTAACTCTAGCTATAAACGCTAGCGCTTTAGCTTCTACTATAATAGCGTCTTACGCTTTAATTATAATACCTCTAGTAGTAGTAATTATAATATATAAGCTAGTACTTAGTATAATAGCGCTTAGTGTAATAGCGCTCTACTTAATAGCGCTCTATAGTTAAGCGCTTAATCTTTCTACTACGCTTAACTTAAAGATACTACTACTTAAATTCTACTTCTTTCTTCTAGAATAATAGTAGCTAATAGCCTATTCTCTAGTAGCTTTACTTAAGATAATTAGGCTTCTAATACTTAACTATCTTAGAGCTTTAAGGTAACTAGTAGCTTTAGTAATAATAATCTCTATAAGAATTATAAGTAATTAGAGTTATATACTAAGCGTGCCTACTTAGATTATAAAGCCTTTTAGTTTAATAACTTTAATAACTAGAACGTCTAAGAGACTATTAAGCCTATTTTTAAAAGTAGTATTTTTATTACTAATAATACTTTCTAAACTTAGAATTTAGGCCTTTAGTAATCTAACTACGTTAAGAACTAAGGCGCTTAAGATTAAGAAAAGTAAGCGTCTCTAAGTAATAGTTATAGTTATAGTTACTCTTATAAAAAGTCTAAGAGTAAGGCTCTTATATTTAAGACTTTTCTAGATTATTTATATCTAATATATACTAGTTATTAGTATAAGCAAGTTAGAGTATTACCTAACTATAACGCTTTTTAAGTTTCTAAGTATAAGCGTTATATTTATTAGTAGCTTCTTAATAATATTTAGAAAGCTAATTATTTTAAGTAACTCTATTAGGTTATATATTATTTGTTCTATAACTTTTATAACTACTATACTACTAATTAAGATCTATATAATTACTTTATAAGCTTAGTAGATTACTATAGTTCTAAAGTAAGTTTATAATTCTCTTCTCTTTAGTTCTTTTTAATCTTTTACTAACTTAATAATAGCGCTAAAGCTCTAAGAACACTATTAAGTATTATAAGTAGCTCTACTAAGATCTCTACACTTATAAAAAGTAGAAAAAAAAAGCTAAGAGTAGTTTTAAAACTTTAGCTAAATTATTAGATAGAACTTCTAAGTTCTTAAGTAAGAAGAGCTTAAAGAGTACTCTGTCTATAACTTCTTAAAACTCTAATTAACGTAGTACTTATAGTAAGTCTATAATACTAAGTAAGAGAATAAGAGAGATTAATATAAGTAGTAGTTAGATACCTCTACTTATAATTTCTACTTAGAGTTGTCTACTTATAGCCTTTAATCTAATACTATAATACTTAGGCTATTATTATTAAAGCTTATTCTAGTAGCTACTACTACTAACTTTCTAGCTATAGGCTTTTTAATTTAGAAATTAGCTGCTATAGAATTAGTAGTAGAATTAGTATAGTTATTATTAGTCTTAGTAGTGTAACTACTAGTCTTAGTAGCGTAATTATTAGTTTTAGCTACGCAATAATTATTCTTAGTATTATAATTCTTAGCTACGTAGTTATAGGTCTAATAGCTTTATATCTAGTATTATAAGTAATAGATTCTATTACTATACTTAGCGTTAGCTAGCTAAAGCTAAGTACGTAAAGGCGCTACTACGTGCTAAGTATAATTAGATATAGCTTAAAATTTATATAAGAACTTAAGCTACTAAGACTACTTATCTATAAGCTTAAGTTAAAAACTTTAAGAATAGCTAAAATAGTAAGCTAGCCTTTAATAAGAATAACTATAAGAGTTATAATTAGAGAGATTAGCGCTATAGTAGTTAGTAAGTTAGTAGCTATATAGATTAGTCTAGTAGAAAAGTTTAGTAATTTATCTACTTTGTGCTTACGTTAATTATTAGTAATTACTTTTCTATAACTAGGCGCTAGTTAGAGTAACTAAGATCTAGCTTAGGTATAATTAATCTTTATAGTAGTAGCCTAAATAAAGATCTCTCTACTCTATTTACTTCTTAAGAATTAAATATTATAAATCTTATAAGTTAAGTAGCTATTTAAACTTCTTAAACTATTATTAAGTAAGTAATTTAGTTAATCTATCTATAGGTATAATTATAGTCTCTAAATACTTAATCTTAAATAATTCTTTAGTATATTTCTACTATAGCTATATATTCTAGATATTAATATACCTAAGCTAAGTATTAATATACTTATTCTTTCTAATAACTAGTCTAATTATCTACTAATTATTATACTAAATAGTCTAAAGTTTTCTAAAATTAAGCGCTAGCTTTTTAAGAAAGTGCCTAAGCGCTATAGCTTTCTTAGTAGTATACTTAAGAGTAATTAGCTCTACTTCTATAGTAGAGATAGTAACTATACTCTATCTTATAGCTTTCTAAAAGATTATGCCTTTATATAATATAGTAATATATTTATAAGATAATTAGTAGGTCTCTAAATTATTAGTAAAGAATACGTTTCTAGTAATTATTAGATTAGATCTATTATAGTTACTATACTAGATTATATTAAAGTAAGTATAGTAGAGATATATAATTACTTACTCTACAGCCTTTTTATACTTATTACTTAGATTTATAAGAAAGTATAAAAGCTTTAAGATAGTATACGCTATATCTAGTTAGAGTATAATTACTATATAAAGTATAGAGCTAACTATTTTCTAGTATCTCTTAATTTTAGGCTTAGTTACTTCTCTAGTATTCTTAATTAGCTCTTCTAATAGTAGAAGCGTTAAAAAGAAAGATCTATTTCTAAGCTTAAACTTCTTAAGTATCTTATCTATATACGTATTATAAATAAGTATAATTATTTTTAGATATTAGTTTCTAATTATATAAATACTAAAAAACTATTCTATATCTCTCTAATCTTAGATCTTATACTTACTAGAAATCTTAGTCTATATAGCTATTACCTATTACTTTATATTCTTATAATAGAGTAATAGAATATTATTAATATAGAAGAAAATAAAAATCTTACGTTCTTAATTAAAGAAGAGGTAGAGCTCTTCTTAAAAAGCTATTATACTAATAGCTCTTAGCGTTTCTAAGAACTCTTTATACTATAATAGTAGAAAGTTTTATAATTTATAAAGCGCGTAGTTAAGCTATACGTATAATTCTAGCTTTCTAAAGCTATCTAGTATCTTATAGATTACTAGGTTTTCTACTATAATCTTTGCGTTAAGAAACGCTTCTATAATATTAAACTATTTAATCTCTAGATTACTCTAGATAGTAATTACTATTATAGCGTAGAAGAACTTTATAGTAAGTATTACTATATAAGTTATATTAATTAAGTTCTTCTTCTAGAGATTACTATAAACTATAATTTAAGCTTTATATTTAAAAAGATAGCTATTCTAATTATACTTATAAGTTTATATCTATTTTAATAGAAGTAGCTAATCTTAGACTTTTAACCTATAGATTTCTATCTAGATTCTTTTCTTACTTAGCTAATTAATCTCTCTCTTAGAGATATCTTTAAAGAGCGTATATATTAGGTACTAGATTAGTTATTTTTATAACTTAGGTAGCTTATAAAGATTATTATAGTGTTAGTAAGTAGCTTTTAGCTTATACTTACTAAGCGTAGTAGCTATAATAATAAAGTTTATAGTTTTATAGCTAGCTTAATTATTCTAGTCTTTTTAAAGACTAGAAAGATAGGTTTTATAAAAGTTAATCTAAGCTTACTTATTAACTAAGCTTGTAATTACTATATTTACGCTACCTGCGCTATTACTCTCTAGTTAATTACTAGACTAAGTAGGCTATTTACTCTTATCTTTTAGGCGTCTTAATAGTTAATAGATATTTATAGAAAAAGAGCGCTTAGGCTCTTTACTTATAACTCTTCTACTATAGTGCGTTCTAGAGAATTTAGCTATTAGCTAATTTTATAGCTATATTAATTATTAAGAGAAGACTACTAATTTAGATAGCCTACCTCTTAGTCTCTTTAGCGCTTACTCTAGTTAAGCTAGTTTTTTATCTATTTCTATAGAACTAGAGTCTATTATAATAAGCTTAATAGATAGAGTTAGATTTTCTAATTTATATATAAAAGGCTCTTTACCTCTAGACTCTAATAGATTAGCTCTCTTAGGCGTATATACTACTCTTTAACTATTAGAAACTCTATAATTACTTTAATTACCTATCTCTAAAATCTTACGCTTAGGCGTAGGTTCTAGAGTAGTAAGCCTAGTAGAAAGCTACTAATTATTAGAAATTTCTAATAAAATACTAGCCTTATACTTTATCTTTATTAAATTAATAGAGCCTTAATTATATTTAATAGATAGGCTAATCTTATTACTTTAATTATAGTCTACGTTACTTCTAAGATCTTACTTAGTAGTTAATAGCTCTACTATACTTGCTATTTAATTAATAGAAAGAATATTAAACTTTTCTATAGAATTATCTAGCTTACTATTATTAAGTATTTTAATCTACTTAATTACTTAATCTCTAGTTAGCTTCTCTTTACACTTACCTTAATAGAACTTCTACTTATTAAAGATAACGTTATAAGTTATAATTATTTAATTAATTACTAGTACTTATATATAATATATATTAGAAGCTTAATAGCTAATAAGATATTTTATATAGCTACAAAGCTTAACTTTAAAGTCTTAATAGTACTTTTTAGCTACATAATTACTATTAAGTAGATACACTTAATAGCTATAAGTATAGATTCTACTCTAATCTAGGCAAAGATTAGTAGCTTAGTACTTAATCTTAGGTAGCTAATAATATTAAAAGTATTTTCTAAACTATTTATATAATACTTAATCTAGAGATTAATAGCTATAAAGCTATAATAGACTTATTTTATAGAGTTAAGCTACTATATTTATAATTACTAGCTAGAGTCTAGCTAGAAGATTAGCGCTTATACGTATTTTAATTAACTTAGTAATAAGCTTTTAGCTAGCTTTCTCTACTAAGCTATTAGGCTTATAGGTATATAGTAGAGGCGTTATAATTATAATTCTCTTCTTTTTAGCCTATTTCTTATATCTTAAGTACTTTCTCTAAGGTAATATTATAGTATTATTATTCTAATAGATTTCTATAATCTTCTACTAATAGTAGCGCTTAACTACTACTATAAAGCTTATAATAACTTCTATTATAGAGTTTAGCGTCTTATTCTTTAGGTTATAATTATATAGCTTGCCTAAATAATTCTTTTTAATAATTAGAGCCTATTTATTAAGTATATAGCTTATAAAGAAGTTAAATAAGTTCTATAATACTCTAAAGAAGAGACGTAGTAATAGCTTATAAGGCTAATAAGAGATTCTTTAGAATATATAGGTAGTAGTATAGTTATTATACTTACTATATTATATACTTATAATCTTTATATTCTAGATAGCTTTAATAAGAGCCTTAAAAGCTTACTTATCTAGATAGCTAGATTTTTAGTGCTAAAGATTAGTGTTACTAGTATATAATTATAGAACTTATAAGTAGGTAATAGTATTTATAATAATAGAATTAGAAGAATAAATAGAAAAGTTATATTTAATAAATAAGAGGTTAAATTTATACTTAAGAGTTATAAGAATAATAGACACTTTTAGCGTACTTATTCTAATTATATAATTATAGCTTATATACTATATACTACTATTTTTAAGAAGCTCTTCTAAGATAATATTAGTATAGAAACTAGAGATAATCTTAACGCTAGTAAGTATAAGATTAGCTTTTCTAGGTTTTTTAGAGGTACTAAAAATAAGACAAAGTACATAATTACTAATACTAATTACTAGAAGAATCTAGCTACTTACTTTAACTATTTCTCTATTAGTCTTAATAAAGAAACTAGACTTAATTAAAGTCTTATTATTAACTAAGTAGACTATAGCTTTACTATTAAGAATTATACTAGCTAAGAGCGCGTAAGACTTAAAGTCTATACTAAAGATAGAAGACCTAAACTTAGTAATTAGCTTTTTAGAGTAAATAATTATTAAAACTATATTACTAAAGTACTTTCTAGCTAGAGCGCTTATCTTCTAGCTAGATTACTTAATCTTCTTATATAAGCTACTTTACTTCTTTTTATAATAGCGCTTTTAGATCTTTTACTTATTTTAAGCTAAGAGTTCTATTAGTAGAATACCTAGTAGTCTAGATCTAGTAATTATAGTTTATTATTAGAAATATAAAATAAGCTTCTACTTATACTTTACGTTAGGTTTATAGAAGTAAAGCTTAGATAGTAAGCTTAACTACTTCTTACTTAACTTAGTAGAAGTAGAAAGTTAACCTATAACTACGTTAAAAATTATATTAGCTTTTCTCTTTCTAGTAGTAATTAATATCTTCTAGAGAATAACACTAAATATCTTACTAAGATTATTAAGGCTTAACGTATTCTTTTTAAGAGCTATAGTAAATAATTAATTATATTACTACTAGTAGGCCTACTTAGAATTAAACTTCTTAACTATAGTAAGAAAGTTAGTAATTATAAGAAGTTCTTTAACTTCTAAGAGCTTAAAAATTTTTACTTTTTAGTAGAGTATTAACTAGTTAGTAAACTACTTTTTAATAGTACCTTTCTAAGTTTTCTTAAGATAAGTATAATACTTTACGTAAACTATATATTACGTAGTCTAATCTATAAAAGTAAGTATAGTTTTAAGAGTCTTTATAAGAAACTAGACTATTTTTTTATTATTACTTATAGTTATAAGTAATAGGTAATCTAGCGTAATAGTGTATATAATTTAGTTTTTAATATTATTAATCTTCTTACTCTTTCTTAACTACTACTTAGACTTATAGTTCTAGTAAGCTATAAGTATAGTACTATTCTTAGTTTTATAATTATAATCTTATAAAAAAGTATTATACTTATAGATAGCTTTATTATACTTATTCTTTTAATTCTTAGTTAGCTTTATAAAGAGAGAAGCTAGAGCTATAGGCTTTAGAACTAGAAGGTTAGAGAACTTAGGCTTCTAAGTATCTATATATTTAATATCTAGAAGATTAGAATTAATCTCTTTCTAAATACTCTTCTTATTATAGTATTATTTAAGAAGTATAAACTAGGTATTTTAGTTAGATTACTTCTTAAGAAGTATATTTATAGTTATAATAGCTATATTATAATTACTTATATCTATAGAGTTAGAGTGTAGAATTAATATAGAGATATAGAGAGTAATAAAACAGTAGGTAGTAAGTAAGTAATTACGTAGAAGAAGTTCTAATTATAGAATATTTAGAGAGAGTAGAGTAGAAATAAGATTAACTAATCTTATCTTTTAGTAAGCTTTAATGCGTAGTAGAAATTAGTTCTATAATTAAGTAGCTAGGCTTATAACTATTAGAGCTAGAGACAATTAATAATTAGAGATAATTAAGTATATTGTAATTAATCTACTATAAAAGAAAGTTAGAATAAAATCTCTAGCTATATACTTAAAAGCTAAGCAATTACGTGTCTATAATTAAGTAATTATAACTACTCTCTAACTTTAACATAAGCTAGTTAAAATATATAATAATATTATAATATTCTTTACTATAAATAAGTATTAGTATTTATAATATAGTTATTTTACTAGCTTAAATTATATAAACTTTAACTACTATACTAAAAGTAGTAGTATTTAAAGTCTAAGCTTTAGCTTACTTAATACCTAAACTTTTAAATCTTAAATTTAGACTTTTTATAAGAAAAAACTAATATACTAGTAATAGACTTTACTCTTCTTAGACTAGCTTATACTATAGAATTATTAACCTACTAATAGATAGCTTAGATAATATCTCTAATAAATTTATATTATATTATATAGAATAAAATAGATTTTTCTAACTTACGTAGCTTTGTATAAGCTATTATATTACTATATTAGGTAGATACTTTATTTATCTCTTTTTATAGCTTCTTAGCCTTATTTTAATTATAATATAGCTAGTAGAAATCTATATATTCTCTTAGGTAAGCTTTATAAATAAGATAATATTACTACTAATTATATATAAAGTAAATTAAACTTAAATCTATACTAACTTATTACTACTTATATAGCTATATATAATAAAAACTAATAGAATAACTATAGATATATATATCTTTATACTTTATCTCTACTTTTTTATATCTTAATTATAAGTTTTTATTATAGTCTTAGGCTTTATCTAAGCCTAGACTAGAATAGAAAAGGTATAGAAAAGATCTAGATAAGGTCTAGACTTACTATATAAACTTTTAGATTCTATATATAGCTTTTAAAGCTCTAAGCTTTATAATATTCTATTAATACTTTATATATTCTAACTCTAAGACTAGTCTATAATAGTTTTCTACTTTACTAAGCTATAGATATTAATTAAATATAGTAGGCTTAGTAGTACTTTTTATTACGCTATCTAGTAAAGCTCTTAAAAACTTCTAGATTATAGTACTAACTATAGAACTTATAGTAGATTTAAAAGTAATATTTATACTATATATTAAGAGAGCTATAATAATATAGCTCTTATTATTCTAAATAATAGTATAGCTACTATAAGTAGTGTAAAATTTAACTAATTCTTAAAATAGTCTATAAAACTAGTATAAGAGATGTAAATAATAATAATTAGATTTAATAAAATATAAGCTATTATATAAAATATAGAGGTATAAGACTTTTATATATAGAAAGCTAGTAGATAGCTTAGTCTAATTAGGCTAAGCTAGTTACGTAATAACGTAATAGAATAGAAACTAGCTAGAACTATAATATTACCTCTTTTTTCTAAAATAGTTGCACTAGTAATTATTATAACTATCTAACGTAGCTTCTTTATAAAGATAATATTACTATTTTTCTATATACTAGGTACGCTATTATAGTAATATACTATTCTCTATTATCTTATAAAGTATTATATTCTCTATAAGATACTAAGTATATCTACTATTATTATAGTAATGTTAGAGTTAGAAACTAGAAATAAGACTAAGCCTAGGCCTAGAGTTAGAGTTAGAGTTAGAGTTAGAGTTAAAGTTAGAGTTAAAGTTAAAGTTAGAGTTAGAGTTAGAGTTAAAGTTAGAGTTAGAGTTAGAGTTAGAGTTAGAGTTAAGAAGAGTAGTATAGAAGATAGAAGTACTTATAATATTAAGAGAGAAAGCTATTTATAATTAATTAATACTAAAGCTATATCTTACTTTACCTAGCTATATTAGATTAACTAAATAACTATAAAGCTTACTTTCTAGACTAATACTATAATAGACCTTCTCTAATATTAGATTAGTTTACTAAGTATTAGAGCTATCTACTATATTTTTATTAAAGGTATTATTAGTGTAGCTATTAAAAGTATATATAAAGATAGTATTAAAGTATAGAGTAAAGTTCTAATATAACTTATAAGAGAATAGCTTACTAGAGTAAGTATTATAGAAGTCTTAGATAGCTTTCTTAGTACTCTATAAGTTAGTATAATTCTACTAAAAGAAAAAGATATTCTAGTCTAGTAAGTTAGTATACTTAACCTTATACTACTAAGTACTTTTTTTACTAGTAATAGAGTCTTTATAATACTAATTAATATAATAATTAATAATAGTATTAATATAATAATTATAAAAACTATCTAGCTTCTTAGTAGTAAGGTTACTTTTATTCTTATTACTATAGCGCTAGTTAGTGTCTAAGTATAATAGCTAGAGATAAAAGACTAAGTATACTTACTTATAATAATCTAGTAGCTCTAGAGTAATAGTATATTAGTTACTAATAGCCTTAATATAGAAAAGGCTTAGATTCTTAGTAAAAAGCTCTTAATTTAGGCGTATAGTAGAGATATTTCTAGCGTTAATATAAACGTAATTACTAATATAATACTTTAGAGCTACTTAGTAGTTAACGTTAGTATAGTACTCTATTTTATTTTATATCTAGTAAAGGTTTTTCTATATAAAGTAAATAATATCTACTATATAATTAGTAGTACTATAGGCTTCTTTATAGAAAAGTTTTTTAGCTCTAGACTAGATAGTAGCTATAGAAGTATTTAGCTCTATCTCTATATATAGTAAATAGCTCTTTATAGCTAGTATAGAGGTAACACTAGTAGATATATTCTTATAGTTATTAATAGTAAGCTAGATAATAGATAGCTACTTAATCTAGTTATTCTATATATAGTTAATATATGCATAGAGATAATACTTTAGACTAGTATTAGTAACCTTAGTCTAACTATTAGTCTTAAAATAATATATAGTAGAAAGCTTTAGTATAATACCTATTCTAGCGTAGAGTTTTTTCTAGAAGTAGAAAATAAACTATATGCTATAATTAGAGATAATAGTAGAAAAAAAGCTTTTCTCTTTTTATATATATTTAATAAAGACTTAAATAACTATCTAGATCTTTAGGTTCTTAAAAGTAATAAAGCGTTACTACTTACTAAGATAATTAATAACTACTATTATATACTTATATATATAACTAAAGCACTTATAATAAAAGAAAGAAGTAATAAAATTAACTAAGATATCTATCTAAAAGTAATATAGAATAGATAAAAAGTATAAGAGTCTCTACTTCTAGTTCTTATATAGCTTAGTACGTTAATACATTTTATAGTTATAAGTATAGTAAGTAATAGTGTCTATTATTAGTAGCTAGTAATAGTACTAGCTAATAAGATAGTATATAGGCCTTTTACTACTATATTTTATAGAAGAGCTATTATAATAGAGACTAATAATATAGTTATATAAGTTATTATTAAATAGAATAACTAAATATTTATAAAAGTAGATAAGTCTATTATAAACTATATAGTTCTTAAGCTTTATTTTTAGCTTTATCTTAGTTACTAAACTATAAGAGAGGTAGTAAGCGCCTTTAGCTTTAGCTTTAATAATATTCTTTATTATACTATTCTAGTTATACGCTATATAAATAGTAACTATAAGTTTATTAAAAGCGCTTTCTATAGATATTTATACCTATAGAGCTAGAATATCTAGTAGAGAGTTTACTATTAACTCTCTCTCTCTAACTTAATATCTAAAAGAAACGCTAGTTTAGGCTTCTTATCTACTAAGTTACTATTAATAATAAACTTCTTACTTATAAGATAAACTATAGCTACTAGTATAGGCGCTAACTTAGTATAGTCTATAAATAGTATTCTAGCTAGATAAGCTGCGTATATAGCGCTATCTAAGTAGTATATTTATATAATATCTTTGCAAAGAGTAAAGTTAATATAGTAAGAATCTAGAATTATCTAGGTCTAGTGTAGAATATAGAGATTATTTAGGTTTATAGGCGTATTACTAGAGTAATAGATTAGAGCGTTAGGCTTTAAGCTTAGATAACTTAGCTTATAAATAATTTTAAAGTTAAATTTACTAAAGAATTCTACTTACTAAACTTATTATCTATTAAGTTTTTTATTTACTATAAAGATTTATAAAGTAGTATAATTAGAGATAACCTTTATAAAGTTAGTAGTGCTAGCTAGCTTAGACTACTACTTTTTAAATACTTTAACTATTACTATAAGCTTCTTATTATAGATAGTGTAGTTATACTCTACTAGAAATATCTTTATAGATATAAAAGCTACTAGCTTAAGTATACTATTAGTTTAGACTTAAAATAATATAGTAGCTATAATAGTGTCTAAAACGTTTATCTTAATTTAGGTTTTAAGGTTAAAGTTAAAGTAGAAAAGAATAGGCGCTATAGTAAATATATACTTTAATCTCTTAAAAGCTTTATAGGCTAGAGAGCTTTAAATAATAAAGAAGTTAGTGTAGATATTACTATTTATCTTACTCTAAGTAAGATCTATAAGTAGTTTTATAATATATAAGAACTTTATAATAAAGCGTTTATAGAAGTTAGTAAATTTTAGAAATACTTATAACTTCTTTAGTATTATAAGTAAGAACTAGTCTAGAATAGTTTTAACCTTTAAGAGATTTATCTTTAGCCTATTAGTAGTTAAGATTAGTTCTAAATACTTTACCTTAGTAACTATAAACTTACTTTTATTAATATTAAGATATAAACTAGCTTTTCTAAGTTTATAGATAACTATATAGATATATCTTTTATATATCTTAAGTGTAGAGCTATATACTAAAATATTATCTAAATAAATAGAATAGAAGTTATTAAGATACTTTTATAAAACTTTATTAATATAGAACTAAAATATATCTAAAGTATTATAAAGGCTAAAGAGTATTATAAAATACTTAAATAGTCTATTATAAGTAAAAAAGGTAGTCTTATACTTATTTTTTTTCTTAATATATATTTTATTAAATATAGTAATAATATTAACTATAGTAAAGTACGTAACTTTAGATAATCTAGCTAGAGTCTTTTTAATTATTAGTAGCGTATTATAGTTCTTAATTATAACTATATTAAAAGTATAATAGTTAATACAAATATAAAGACTACTATCTAGCTTCTAGATAATAAGTACTAGTAAGGTATATTCTAACTTACTTTTATAAATCTTACTATATAAGTTTATATTATAGATATAGACTTTAATAGCTATACTCTTATTATAACTTAGACTATATATTCTAGTAGAAGAATACTTAGAGCTAGAGATAATATTAATAGCGTAGTTAATAGAGCCTCTCTACTTAGAAAAACTAGTAGTAAAAGAGTTAGAATTAAATTAGTAGGCTATATTATAAAGCTATCTAGGTAGCTTACGTATAATATCTTTCTAAGACTTAGTAGGTATATTAAGCTTATTATAAAACTTCTTAATATTCTTCTAGATAAGAGCGTTAAGCTTAATAGAAGAGAATATTAAAGTAAATATATAGTAAACGTAATTACGCTTATTATTATCTTTATTACTACGCTCTAGTTACTTAAAGTCTTAAGAGTATATCTAGATAATATTATAGTTATTACGCGTAGCTATAGTAGTAGTAGTAGTACTTATAATATAGTAGATATCTATTAAGATATAAAATAGGTTTATTTCTTTATTAGCTAGCTAGCGCTTATAATATATACTATAGATAAGAATATTAGTACTATAGGTAAAGTAGTTAGTGTTATAGTACTTACTACTAAAGTATATAGTTCTATTCTACTAATTAATATATAGGTTATACTTTTCTAGCTAAAGTAGACTAAAGATAAAGTTATAACTAGTTATATTAACCTAGTAGAAAAGCTTCTTAGCTTTATAATTACTATAAGTAATAGAAACTAAAACGCCTTACGTAATAGTCTAGCTAATAATACTACTATTACTAAGATAAAGCTATAGTAGCTACTTAAGTATAAATATTTATAGTTTATATTATTACGTAAATAATATTAATATATAGTTACTAGTAGCGCTAGAGTCTATTAATTCTTTTATATTAATAGTAGTGCTAGTAGATAATATAGCTTTATATTTAAATATAAATTACTATTCTTATACTAGCTACTTACTCTTTATAATTATATTTAAACTAAGCGTTACTATCTTACTAGTAGTACTACTATTATTCTTATATATTTAGTTCTCTAAATATTATATATAAACTTAAAGTATATCTACTTTTTACTCTAGTAAGTAGAGTATTAGTAGAGTTAGTAACTTAGAGAAGAGTAGTTTAGTAAAAACCTTATAGAGAGTATTAGAGTAAGTAGATACTAAGTATTATAGAGAAGAACTTAGACTATATATATTATAATTATTTTTTTTCTTCTTCTATCTCTAGTAGTAACTATTACTAGAGATATCTAGTTTTCTAAGCTAGTAATGTTCTTAATAGAAGTCTAAAGAGTAGTATTAGTAAGAGTTAATATTAAGACTAGAATCTTAGAGGTAGTAATAATAGAGCTATTTTTATAGATAGTAGAGACATTATTATTACTAGCGTAATAGTGCTTACTACTATTATTAGTAGTGCTACTATACTTAAAGTATTAGCTCTACTTTAATAAAATAGTAAGCTAAGCTTTTATATAACTATAGTTATTATAAATACCTACTATAATAGTTTTACTACTACTAGAAGAAGCTACGCTACTACCTCTATAGCTACTATAACTACTATTAGTACTACTAGTACTAATACTAGAACTAGTAAGCCTTAGAAACTATTACTAAGTGTAGTAGTTATAAATAAAACTATTCTAGGTATTACTAACGTAATACTAAAATATAGTATTATAGCTATATTTTATAAGTTAGATAGTATATTAAATAAGCTTACTATTAGATATATTTATAGATGTAAAAACTAATATAAAATAACTAACTTAGATATTAAAGCTCTTATTATTCTTCTATATAAGACTATTAGCGCTTTTATTATAAAAAGTAGTAGTAGTATTAGTATACGTATCTAAGATATTATAGATATAGTCTAGAGTAGTAAAGATTTTATTTATACTAATAAACTAATTACGTAAAGCTATATTAGTATAGTATTTAATCTACTAAGCTATAGAACTATATAAGTAATTAATAATATAGTTTATCTAGTTCTAGATAGTAGTATAGACGTTAGACTTTAAAAGAAAGTTCTTAGTAGTATAGTACTAGTACTTATACTTAGTATAGTTAGTATTATTACTATAGAATATTTTAATATTCTTAAGCTTTACGCTAGTAGAAGTAAGATTATTAGAGATATAAAAGTGTAGTGTAGCTAAGTAAGCTAGCTACTATAGTAGCGCTAGTAGTAGACTACTCTAATAGATAGTAAAGCTATATAGTCTACTAAGTAGAAGAGCTAGAGAGTTACTACTTTAGCTAATAAATAAGTTAAATAGAGAGATAGTAGGTCTACTAGTAGAACTACTACTATAAGTATAACTACTAGCAACGCTTTTACTAGCTATAATACTACTACTACTATTAGTAGAAAGATCTAGGCGCTATTAGAGCTAGTTCTTCTTATTAACTAGTTTACTAATATAGGTATAGAGCTAGATATTAGAGTTATAGAAAGCTTTAATTTTATTATTAATAATAGTAAAGTAGGCTATATATAAGTTCTTAGTTATAATTATCTAGTTATACTTCTTAGTTAGATTCTTAATAGTAAGATTAGTAGTAGCTTAAGTCTATTAGTAGGCTTACTTAATATAGAAGTTAACTTTCTACTTATAAAGCTAAGCTTTATTAGTTAACTACTTAACCTTATTATATTAATTATAGTAATTAGTTATAATAGTAAGAAAGTAAGTAAAGATATATTTACTATACTTCTAGACTATGTTAGTAAACTACTTAGTATTATATATATTAGAGATAATCTTTTACTTATTATTCTTATAAACTTAGAATAAGTAAACTTATATAATATTAGTAGCGTTATTATAGTCTATATCTAAGATAGTAGATTTAGCTAGCTTAGTAGCAGCCTTAAGAGACTATTAGTAAAACTTATATTAATAACTAATATAGTTAGTGTTATTATTACTATTATTACTATTATTACTATTTTTACTATTACTACTATTACTATTACTACTAGTAAACTAGATATAACGCTATTACTAATATTCTATAAAAGTGTTAGCCTACTTCTAATAGAGCTTAGCTTTTTTATTATTATTAAGGTTATTATTATTCTTAAAGTTACCTAAATTATTATTAAAGCTTTTAGAGTTAACCTAAGTGCCTATTACTTAGGTATTACTACTATTAGCGTTATTAGTAGGCGCTACTAGCGCTAAGACTACACTAGCGCTACTAGAGTTTAATTAGACTATATTACTACTTATTAGTATAGAGATATAGAATATAGAAAGCTATAGTAATTTTATATTACGCGCTAGTAATATAGAAAGCTATAGTAATTTTATATTACGCGCTAGTAATATAGAAAGCTATAGTAATCTAGTATTACGCGCTAATATATATTAGAGTTTAATATATAATTTATATATAAGTAGATAGAGCTTATCTTAAAAAGAAGCTTATATAATATAAAAGATATAAATAATAATAATTAGATTTAATAAAATACAAGCTATTATATAAAATATAAAGATATAAAACCTTTATATATAGAAAGCTAGTAAGTAGTCTAGTCTAATTAGGCTAGGCTAGCTATATAATAACGTAATAGAATAGAAACTAGCTAGAACTATAATAACTAGCTTCTCTAAAGCTAATAAAGCGCTTAAGGCGCGTATACTTATATAATATATAATACTTATAAAGTTAATACTAGTAATTAGTATTATTATTAGTAGTAAAGTTCTAAGTCTTAAGAATATATTTTAAAAGTTTATTATTAGGCTTATAAAACCTCTAGGTAGTATAGCTCTTAGCTTATTATATAAGTAGAAAATATTAAATAGATATCTAAATACTTTTTTAACTAAAAAGATAATACTAAAAAGCTTAAATCTTAAATAGAGTAGTTTTCTATAATATATATCTCTTAAGGCTATAGCTACTTATACTATCTACTAGTTAATTAAGAAGTAATTCTAAATAGAAATTAGCGCTTTAATAATACTATATATATAGTAGTAATAAAAGACTATATCTATATTATAGAGGTTCTTCTAGAAGCTAGAGCTAATATTAATATTAAAAGTAGTTACTTTACCTAATATAGCTCTTAAAGCTACTATATACTATATTAAAAATAAAGTATTTACCTTCTATTATAGAGTAGTATAAATATATACTATAGTAAACTTTCTTATAAGACTTTTTATATAGTAGCTAAAGATATTATATAAGTGCTTATTATAGCTAGTAGTACTATTAATATTAGATAAGATAACTAGCTACTTCTACTAATCTAGAAGATATTTTACTTATAGATATACTATTAGAATAAACTAAGAACTAGATATTAGATAGAAGCTAGAATAAATACGTATATTTAAAGTTATTAGAATAAGCTATACTAGTGTTTTCTTAAAAGAGAAGGTAGTACACTTTATATAGCTAGATTAATTAAGTAAGCTATTAAATTCTTACTCTAATAATGCTACTACCTATCTAAAAATATAATAACTTTATCTAGTAGATATAAATAGTATCTACACGTGCTATTATCTTCTATACTTAGCTTAGCGCTATACTTCTACTATAAAATAGGCTCTAGAGCTGTGTAATTAGTTAATCTTTATATAGATAATAACTAATACTATCTATATTACTAACTACTATTATTGTATTATATTATTTGTGTATAGAAGCTTCTAGCTTAGAAGTAAGTACACTTGCATAGTAAAATATTATGTAATCTAGCTAGCGTAGAACGAATGTATATAAGTACGACGTGTTTCTAGTAATGTAAGAACACTACTCTCTCTATTAACATTGAGTTATTATAGGTCGACCTAGTCTTTTAGTCTAGCACACTTTTCTCTGTATCGAAGTTCGTACTGTACAGCAATAACCTACTCATCATGCGCTTCTTCGCCATTACCACCGCCGGAACACTCCTGTTCCAAAGCAGCACCATCATGGCCGCCACGGTCGACCTTCAGGTAAGGCTTACTTGAGCAATCACGACCCTGGCCACAAAAGCGACCAGCTGACATGTTTCTGTTTCCTTCAAGGCACGAGGCTGCTCCCGCTCTAACAGCGGTAAACACTGCGCCTCCTCCTCCGACCAGTCTAGCCAAGGAAACGCTCGCGCCGCATTGAAAGACCTCATGAGTCAATGCCAGAACGGTAACCTAGCAGGGAACGCCAAACGCGTCTCCAGCAACTCGTACAACGGTATTGTCGCCTACGCCTGCAATAGCTTCTGCCGCACTGGCTACATGCCCTGCCAGGACGCTGAGTGGAGCATTAACCGCGTCATCAACGACTGCAACGATGGCAAGGGTATGGGATGAGACAGCCAGGAGACAAGGGGCACGTGGTATGGCATTGCGCATGATTCGGACAACCCGTGCGGCTATGGCTACACGGGTCGTGGTGCGACATACTAGTAGAGATGAGTTGTGGAAGACCGATATGTTTATTTCCATAAAAACCAGTAGTTGGATGACAAGGTTTCCCAGCCTCAATAGCAGCCTTGCGTCGATCAAGAAATCCGTGCACCACAAATGGCCAGCTCGCAAGATTGAAGATAATCGCGTGCAGGTTGCGTACCCGTGAGACATGTACATAGGGTCGGATCGCAAGCACATTGCGGCTTATCTAGTTTACGTGGCTTGGGATTATGTACACGTACTATGCTAAATCAAGACTACGCGGATATTGTGCGCTCGTTGCTAATCAAAAAGTGATTTTGACATTCAATAGCTGCAGCAGTGTCTGAATTGAGGCGTTTTCGTTGATTTTGAACGACCTTCTTTGTTTGTAGGAATACACGCTCACATTCAGAGCTCATTGCCGGACGAGTAAACGATTCAACGCCATCTCGGAGAGCACAGGGTAGTCAGATGCATAGTGAACCTAACACCTCAGAGGATTCTCAACATCCCGATCGGCCTTATTGGCACTAGCCATAATCCTATCAGGCCTACAGGCCAGTGTTGTGCGGTTCCTTCGGCGTGGTAGACACTGAAGTTGCGGCGGGCCAATGACCACGCTTACGAGCTTGCTAGAAAAGATCAAGCGCAGTATCGCTATTAGTAGTACCCCCATTGTCCTCCTTCTGTGTTGATTCAGCTACATCTACTTCGTAGCTTGCGTACACATCCTGACCTACGTGCTTTGCCTCCGCGATCCATTTCTTTTCAAGACTCCATTCGAGCTCGAGATAGGTAAAGTAGGCCGCAGGATGCAAGGCAACTGCGCATCAGTATGCTGGCGTAACATCCGTAAGGGTTTAGTATTTTTCAAGCTTGGTGCAGTAAGTATCAACAGCGTATGAACAGTAGTTGAAAACCTCTCCGGGGTGGTCGTCTGCGACTTTTCAGCGTGCTGGAGCTTCTCAAAGAGGATATGAACTTGCCGCTAACAAAAGCTCGGTGGATGGTGCCGAGATTTTCGTTCAACATGTGGCTTGCGAAAAGACCGGCATATCTGCAGTGAAACTATCCTTGAAACATGGTATGTCTCCCTCTTCGAAGGACAAGGAAGGCGGAACATCGCTCCGAATCAGTGTTGGGAAGCTCGCAAATCCATAGAAATTTGCGAGGCGTGTCCATGATCACGTCGGTCCTTCGTATGACGGAACGATCGTTAATGTACTGCTTGCGGTAGGCTCTCAGACACCGATCTCAGACGTCGGTAGATTGAACTACTCGTTATGGGAAGACGACGGGAGAGGCGACCTTCTAAAAGGCCACACTGAAACTGATACCCCGAAAGGACAGCCGCAATACAACCCCTTTGCAGGAGACATCCAACGAACGTAAGCAGAAAATGTAGTCTTTCTACTTCCATACCATATATCTTAAGCTAGATAGCTTTACTTTGTAGAGTGTTTATCTCTTCTAAGAAGAGAAATATATCCAATCTTGAAAATTAACTCAGTTAGACCTTGTGACTAGTAAAGTCAACGTGGCTCTTGATGGCTCAACAGGTGCGGCTCGGAGTGTCTGTTCATGCATCCGCGAAGGATCTAGTGCCAGACCAAGTGGGCCAACAACAGGCGGGGCGGCACGGACGGATGCCTGTCTCCGGAAACGTCATGCCGGCAAATGTAACAAGTACGCAGGCGACAAGCGTTTGGTAGGCGATGTTCCAAATGTATTGATCGAACACAGCGGGTGTGGGATTCGCGTTGTTGAACACTACCGAGGTCCACTGGGTCGGACGAGCGAAAGACGGTAAAGAGACTGCGGATATCAGGCCTTTGTATCACAACGCAGCTGATCTAAGATCCAAACATCGCGGAGACGACTAAGCGCTGAGCGATCGGGCGGGAAAACGAGTCATGTGTACTTCGGCGCATGGCGCAATAGGAAGGCAAGAGCCGCACCGAACGATGGCTATCGTGCGAAAGGATCGAAGGATTGCAATAGAAGGCTGCCCCGCGCTTCCTTCTCTGGCCTTTCACAAACATTGCAGAACGAACACTCGTCGCCAGACATGTCAATACTCGTGGCAAATATCCTCGAACGTGTTGCGGCCGCCGGCAGAGCTTACGAAGCCGAGCAACTCGGCTCACGAGAAAGTCTCATCGAGCTTGGTCGAGACCTGGTTGCGGCGCTCGAGATACCCAGTGAATTCCTGCAGAGAAGCTTTTGGGCCGAGGTTCGTGATTGAACCTGCACTGCTACCAGCATACTGATGAGTCTGCAGCCGGCATTGTCAGCACACTGCAAGTTCGCTGTCGAAGTCAAACTCTTCCAGCATCTAAGAGATGCAGGCGATGCCGGAGTTAGTCCGGGCGACCTTGCTCAAAAGACGAGCGTTGACCCTGTTCTATTGCAACGAATCATGCGTCACCTAATCGCAATGAAGATCGTTTCTTTCTCGAACGGTAGGTTCCTCGGTACCCGTCTGAGCCACGAACTTGCAGCGGACAACTATCAGAAGAGCATTGACTTTTGCTACGACGTGTCACGACCGTCGTTCAATGGCTTCCCGGAGTATTTCAAGAAGACTGGTTACAGGCTACCCACTTCGCCTACAGAAGGACCATTGCAGGATGCGCATGGAACAGATTTACCTTTTTTCCCATGGTTGGTCGCAACGCCTCCTCGTCTCGACGAGTTCGACAACTTCATGTCGGTGTATCGCGCAGGCAAGGCGAATTGGTTCGATCCCGGCTTCTATCCGGTCGCAGAACGTCTGATCAATGGCTTTGACTCCAGCTGCAGCGAGGCCCTTCTGGTAGATGTCGGCGGCGGTCGTGGGCACGATGTCCAGCAATTCGTGGCGCAGCACCAGTCTCATCCGGGCAAAGTCATTCTTCAGGATCAAGAGCCAGTGATCGCGGCCATCAACGATAAAGGGGGGCTTCCTTTTGAGAGCCAAGTTCATGACTTCTATACCCCTCAGCCCATCCAGTCAGCCAGGGCGTACTCACTGCACTCGATTCTCCACGACTGGAGAGACGAAGAGGGCGTCAGGATTCTCGAAAGCCTGAAGCCAGCGCTGAAGCCCGGCTACTCGCGGGTGCTGTTGAACGAGATTGTGCTTTCAGAAGAAAAGCCCACCATCGCCGCCACCTCTATGGATATGATGATGTTGGCACATCTTTCTGTGCGCGAGAGAACAGAAGCGGAGTGGAGAGCGATAATCGAAAAGGCTGGTCTGAAGTTCTTAGCCATCTACAATTACCCTGGGGTCGCTGAGAGTGTTATTGAAGCGGAACTTGGAGAATGAGGCGCGGAGCTGTAATGCCAAAGCGAACGAGGTGCCAGATGTCATGTAATAAGGAAAGTAAGAATGGATAGAGTGCGCCTTTGACGCAGACTGCGGTCTGGTCATTTAGACTAGGAGAGTGCAATGATGCGCATTGTGTATGTAGTGTGGTGATGGCAAGCGCGGAGTGGTTCAGGCTAGCCCACTGCCGGAAGGACCTCGGTGCAGCTAGCGTCAACCGAATGTTTGAACACGGCCCATGTGATTAGTCCGTCGCTCTCGTTCCCGCCACGTGTGCGCGCCTCGATGACCAACAAGCACATTGATGTAGTACATTTGAATGATTTGCAGTTCCGGTTCTGCCTCTATCTCGGTCCCTCTATGAATGCGCACTCCCTAACCCGACCTTTGCGCTCTGAATGTTATCCAGGTACAGAGCCCCTACCCTAAGACTAGGCATCATCACACGCCTACTCACAAAAACAGGCTCCATCACGGCCATGGTACATCAGCCATCCACCCCTAGGCCCCCAGCAGTATATGGTACCGTCAGGCCGTTGAATGCCGTCCCCATATTGAGGGTCAACGGGAGGTGAACTCCAAACTGGAAACATGCCGTTGTTATGAGCGAACAGACGCTGATCATGCTGTACTGTCGCTAGGCGTAGCCGCTCTCCTATGCTGCTGAAGCTCCCACTTACTGGACGTGGCCTCCGCATCTCATGATTACGATGAGGCAGCCCGCGACCCATGCGTTCCGGTCTACTATTAGCGTTCGAGAGAGCAGCGCGCTGCGTGTCGTTTCGTGCAGTGCTTGTCATCACTGATTGTACAGCCGCGCGAGCCGTGTCAATGTCCATTTGATTAAGACGACGTAGTCCTCTCAGGCGACGAATCATGGAGCGAGCTTGCGCAAGGCTATCAAAACGCTGCTCTAATGACCCATTATCTTCGATGCGACGCTGGCTGTTGAGAGCCGCGTAAATCTCGTCGAGTTGTGCATCTAGTGCAGCGAGTTCTTCACTGTAGCCGTCGGTGGGCGAGGGCAATTGAGCATCGCGTGGAGGTAATGCTCCGTGGCTCAAAATCGCTTCGGCTGAGTTCGCACGAGAATGTCCGGGCGAGCGCATGATACTTCGAGGAGTCGGCGAGGACGGCTGTGGACTATAGGGACCAGGGATTGCAGGGTCTCGGGAAACACGATCTGTCCGAACCGTCTCTGCAAACCGCACGTTACGTGGTGGTGAGTTGATGCCATGCGCTTGTCCCATGGTCAAAGTGTCGAAGTCGTCCGCCAGACGATCGATTGTCTCGCCTCCAGATCGACGTGCGGGAATGCTGCGAGTAGCTGTACCCCTATTCCTGATGGTGTTCAGATTCTCCATGGTACCCTGTAAAGCCTCGACGAAACTGGGAACTTGGCGTCGCTGACTACTCAGTAGAGACGCAACATGTTCGCGGACTTGATCGCGCTCGCTCGGCAATAGCTCTTCGTCCAGCCAGTCAATCGGAATTGGGTGTACGGCATTGATGTTACGATCGCCGTTCAACGGGATGTAATCGGCATTAGCTGCCCTGCTGATAGCCGCTGCAGTACGGTATTGGCCGTAAATGGTGTGAAGTGTGCGATTCCTAGAAGCCATGTTGTTGTTGTCGGAGAGGTTGGGCTTGTAGACCTGCAAGCAGCCTGAGACGAGAATCCGCCCTTGGGACTGGTGTGGAAGGTGGGTTTTGGATAGTTTGACGGCGAGCTGATAACACCGGCGTACCTCGCGGGCAGCTTGTAGATATCGTTCGAAGCTTTAATCTATACCAGAGTTGAAGTAGGAGGAGATAACCCGTCGATAGCGGTGGAGGGGGCGCTCTTATATAGCTATGGCCGAACGCGGTCGCATCGCCATCAGCAGATCGAGTAACTTCACAACTGAGAGCTTTCACCTCTCCTTAGTGGCTGCAGATAAAGACAGTAATAGGAGATAGATTACGGTCAGTGAAAAGATCAAACGTGTGTGAGCTGTCCAGTTTCTCAAGCAACTCGTTGCAGCCACCTTCACCGTGGTCGCGACCCATCAGTCCCGAGGCTTGTCCAAAAACTGAGTTTTGTCGCCTTCGGCGAATTAAACGCGGAATCTGTCAGTCAACCATAGCCACTTCACACGTGCGTAAGGATATTGGAAGCATCTAGACCTTTCTACGACATCTGAGGTCCCTACACGCAGACCCATAAGTGATGTATTATGAGGGGCTTTATCATTTCGCTAATTTGGTTTATGGTGCAGTCGAGAAAGGCTAATATGCGGCTAATATGTTTTTTCGTCCACCTATTATGCATGCCTGAAAAGTGTATGCTGAATGAAATCGGCTATTCCCTGTCCTCCCAGGACGAACTACTTCCAAAATCCCATGCATACCAGTACTGATCCCACTCCAGGGACCGCGATGACGGAAATTCCGCTTCGGAATACGTTGGCTCCCCGTAAGCCTCAGGTGCACCTGCCTGCAGAAATTGGTCATACAAGCTATGACCCATTTGACGGCGTCTGTTGTACGCCTCAGCGGCACGGTAGTTAGCAACCTGTTGAAGAACCTCTTGTTGCTGACGCAGAAGCTCCTCGGAGTCCCCGCAATCAAATTGCGAGAAACGATGGACCATCCGATCGAACTCTTCATCCTCTCGCAAAGGCTCTTGGCGCTCGGTGTCTCGTGTTCCTCCGCTACCTTTTGCTTGCTTAGGGCCGTCCAGTGGTAGTTGCTCTTGCTTGGCTGCATCGAGAACGCGCATAGCTTTCACATGCCTTGTCCGAGCGATGGCAAGCGTTGCAAATCCGAATTTGCGTATCTTTTCGTCGTCCAAGCCCGAATAGCGCTCTCCTCTGATGTGAACTTTGTCGAGACATGCCCGTGCGCGGTCTATGCTTTCGATTACGCCCTCTCGATAACGTGATTGAGTGATGACCTGGTTCAAAGTCCTCATCGACTCGGAAAGACTGTCGTCGATCTTTTGCAGTTCCTGCCTCAGTGAGACAACTTCCGAGGCAGAGGGAAAGCGGGCCGGCACCAAAGACTCAGGTTCCGTTGGTGCAGTGGATGTGCTCCGCTGTGTCGGGGAAGAACCGGTTGTCCGAGATGAAACCGTTGTCGACGAATGGACCGTGGTTGGCGAAGAAACGGTTGATGCTTCTTCCGCATCCGCTTCTGACGTCTCCCAAAGATCATCGGCAAGCTCAAGAGCATCCACTACAAGCGCGCGGGAGTCAGACAAGGCGCCCTTGCACTTGCGTTCGAGGACGCGCACCTTCTCGACTGCACTGCGAGCTTTCCGAATGGCGCCGTATAGATCGCGCCGCGCAGCTGAGCTGGTGACTGTCAAAGCAAGCAACTCGAGACTGGCAAGATGCTCTTCCTGAAGCGCCAGTTCGCGGCTCGCAGCGCTGTGCTCCACGACTATAACGCGTGTCTTCTCGTCGAGCTTTGCGTCCTTGAGGAAGTCGGTGTGTCTGCTTGGCTTTCGCATCTTGCTGGAGCTAGATGATCGCGATCCACTACGACTCTCAGACTGAAAGACTGAGCTTGGCGTACTAACGGGGGGTGGAGGGTAGCCAGGGGGTACGGTACTCTTCCATTTATTTATATTCCGGCTACGCCCAAGGGCGCCTGACTTTGAGCCGCTCATGACATTGGTGTCAGCCTCCACATGCATGGAGGAATGTTTGCCCCGGGACTCCTGATGCTCCCTTGCCGTGTGGTAAGTCCGGTTGCTGGTCGTATCCGTGGTCGTTAGGTCCGCAGTGGTCGAGCGATCATGATCCATATCCTGTTGGACCGTCTCCAACAAACTCAAGGTTTCTTCTACCGCTTCAACAAATTCGTCGTCTTTGTAGCTGTTACTAAACAGCTCAGCGGTAACATGTTTGTGGACCGCAGCGCGTTCGCGAGACTGCAGGTCACGCAGATACGCGACCGGGACTGGGTGGACGACGTTGAGTTTAAGCCCGGTCTCTCTCACTGAGATGAACTCTGCGAATGGCGCATCTTCCACAGCTTTGATGCTTTTGTAGCGGCCTCCGATTGTGTGGACGGTTCGGGGAGCCATTGTAGTATTATCTTCCAGGGGAGTTGATGCTGGTGTCGGGTACTGGATATTCGCCGATAATTGACAGTACAGGTATCAGGAGAAGCGCGCGCTGTAGAAGTGTGCTCGGTAGAGGTGTGGTATAAGATCTTCTGTAAAGCTGCGGAGAGCGCGCGTTTATATACACATACGAGAGGGGTGTCCAGGCTCCAGCAGTCCCCTAGTTCTCGTCGTGTTTCTTGGCGCATGGTCAATTCTTCCAGTGCGTCATTGGGAGAAGAGAACCCGCTACGATGAACGATGAGAAGCCGTGCGCACTGCTATAGCAATTCTCGCGTGCCTAGCAAGCGCGCACAGACCCGAAACTTGATGCCCCTGTTACAATCGAGAATGAGATGAGACATATAGTTTGTCGAGTTTAACCATGATGACCTTCGAAAAGGCGGCCGAGCGGATGAGACCAGGCTCCATCCGGTTCCTCTGCAGTACCGATTCGATCACTCCAATAACCTCCTTTCTTAATACAGGTCTTATCCATACTCAGGCGGGGCGTGAAGGCGCTTGAGGCCTTGACTGTATTTTCCATGTGCTCCCATTCATCATAGTCGTGGAAATCGCCGTTCATATAAAACTCTTCTAAGGACTCTGGGAGAAGGGTCCTTACGTCGAAGTCGACATCAATCTGTTCGTAATCCTCCTTTCGGTAATAGCCTTGTTCTAGCGGCTCGTCATGTTCAGGGTCTCCCTCTTTTGCCATGTCGGGGCGAAGCATGCGCCATTGACAGTGGAGTACACGGAGCTTCTGGAACTCTCGGAGAGAAACAATCGCTGGGCCATCCTCAGGAGGTTCACTCTGTCAACTCATATCAGTTCGGAACATTGACGGGGGTTGGTGACTTACATCCGTGTCCTCCTCGCTGAGCATGAGCTCTTCCAACGAGCGGCCGGCGTGTGTAGCAACTGCTCGGATGACTTTCTTTGGTTCGTACCAGCTCGATTCGGACACCAGAGCATCACCACCGTCGTACGTTAGCTTCTTCAGATGCCGAATGTTCGCGAGTATGGTTGCCAAGCCATCCACATCGAAGACACAACGTCTGAAGAGTAGTTCTTCTACGTTGGAGCACGGAGCAGCACCTGTGGGGAATAAAGTGCGTATGACGTCCTCGCTAGGCGAACCACCCATTGCTTGCCCTACAAACGTCTTTACCGAAGGGATACTGAGATAAAAACACGCCCAGTCAGGAGAGCTGCTTCCTTCGTCCCGGGGAGAACGCACGGCGACCGTCTTGAGATGTTGTAGGGGAAGCTTTGGTGCCATGACCGGGTTCTTGTATCCTAACGCGATCTGCCATAGAACAAGTTCCAGACAGTCTTCCATGCCCACTTCTGAATGTCTGATGGTCGTGAGATAAGGTAGGTGGTGCAGAAGGACCGCGATTATGGCATCCTCAAAGCCTGCGTGAATTCGATCTTCGATAGATCCAATTGTGTCGTACGGGCGAGGTGAAAAGTTGTAGGCATGAGAGTATCGTCTCTGCAGATTCAATTCATCTACGCCGAACCCCGGATACAGATCTTGCAGCCCCCTTGCTGCCTCAATGAACAAGGCCTTCTCTTCTTCGGATGGCACAACGCCATGCTTTGGGTGGGAATTACGCAAACTCTCGTTCGCATTCCAATTGTATTGCCGGCTTTCTGGAAGATTGAGTTCCCTGATGTACCACCCTAGTCGAGGGTTTGCTATTACGTCTCTCAAGGTTTCCCAGAGAAGCGTACGAGCATCGGTCGTGTCGATGACCTTCCATTTCGCAAGTAGTCGTGCATGCTGTCTCAACAAGGATTTAAGTAGAGTCGCATGGTCTTTGCAGGTAAGGGCGAAATTGAGAGTCGAATCCGGGTCCAAGCTGTCAGCTATATTTAGCTTGAGCTCCGGTGGCAGCGTAATGAGAGCCATTCTGGTGTTGAGATGGGATGGCTCTCAACGGACACGTCGCATGCCATGCTTTATATCGCGACGAGCAGAGCATCTGGGCGGATTGCTAGAGCTGTACAAGCCTAGCGTAAGGCTGCGACGAGATGCTGTGCCCCTTGGGGAGGGGTGGAACGGCGCCGTGGCATGCGTAGCCGGCCCGCCGTCCAGCGCGCATCACTACACCGGGGGCCTGACGTCTGCCTGGAGGTCATGCACATCTCAGTTGATGCACGAGGTTGCAGGCTCATTTACATATAGGATCTTTTATTGCGCGGTGGCAAATAAAGGGTTAACAAAGAAGATGAAAAGGCGGTGGGGCAGCGCAGCCCACCTGGGCACCTGGGCAGGCGCGAAACTGACGCGTCTTTCGGCGCGATGCGCAAGCTTCTTCTCTACCACTGCCTACCACCAGCGGCAAGGTTCATGAAGAAATGCATCAGTAATCCTCCGATGCCCATCTTCTTATACCGCTTCTCTCCTCGACCGCGGGAATCAAACGCCATTCACCCACAATTGAAAGCGCACGCATTGAACTGAAACTACGAAGGCTACGGCTGGTATGCCCACTCGCTGTACAAATCCCAGGTCTAGACAGTTCAACATGCTACTATTCGACATCCTACAAGCGTAACATGTGTCGCATCTATGCTACTCAACTATCTTCCGACATCTCCGCGCCTTCTCGTCGTCAACAGCGAATTTGGCAGCTAGACCAGCTGCTCCACCAACGTCAGGCTTTGCCTCATTGCCGCACTCAGACCAGCTGCTCCACCTTGTCTGATCCACCTCTTCGTCGCCATATCCATCCTCATCCTCTACATCATCCGAAACAGAGAGATGCAAGTCCAACACCACATCGTCTTCGCCGATGAGGACTACAAGGGCGTCGGCGACGCTAATCATCTCGAGCATCTCCTCCCGCGCCGTTTCCCCCCCTTGCAAGAACTGGTCGGCAAATGCTGAAATCGCTTGTATACCGGGGTGGAGGGATAGTATACCCTGATAACGACTAGGGGGTCTGAGAGAAGAGTCGTCGACCAAGGCGTCAAATTCAGCCTGGATAGAGGTTGCGTATACCTTCAGGTTCAGAAGATCTGCTATAGAAGAGGACATTCGCGATGTGTCAATCCACTCCAATCCGAGTGGAGCAGCATGTCTACCAGGCTGATATCTTCGGCACTGCGCCGGGCTGCGACAGAAGCAGGCGTTGCTGCGGGTGGTCCAGGTGTTGGTGTCCGGTGTGAAAGTGACGTGTTTCTTCACTCGAGCCTTCGCGACTTTCGCTCGCGCTACATCCAACGACGAGAGCTTTCGCTTCACTGCAGATCTGAAGCTGACATGCGTCAGTACAGCCGGGTATTTCGTTTGCATCTGGGCATTACGTATCGCTTTCGAAGAGCTGTTGGTCGTCCACATACACCCTACGTCGCCTGGATGTTGTTTCTCCCAAGCTTCTTCGTACTTTTGCGAGTACTCCAGAAGCTCCACAAGCTCGACTAACTGATAGCGCGCCAGGTGCCAACACTGTCTGACTAGAGCGAACTCATTGCGAACGCGCGCTTGCTGCCAAGGGCCGCCACATCTCTGGAATACCTTGCCGAGCGCATCGAGGAACTGGAGACACATTTCCACTTCGCAGACTGGGCAATATCCGCCAGTGATGATATCTGAAGGATGAAGTTCATGTCCGCACATATTTGCAGGATTTCTGTTACGCGTCCGTGTGTTGCCGCGCTTGAGCTTTTTGTTGTCTTTGTCAGTGCGTCGATATGCAAGAAACTCGCAGTATTCTGTCGCATTCCGAACAATACCTGGCAGCGAGCCTACACCGTGCTCTTCCTGCCACTTGGTGAAGTGCTGCACATCTTCAGGCGAGAAGAGAATGGCTGCGGGAACGTACTCGGCTAAGGAAGAGGGCATGATGTGGAAGGTTGCTTTGATGTGAATGAGTGAGTATTGGAGGATCGCAAAACATTGCCAGAAAGCCCGTGCTTATTCTCGAGTTTGTTTCCGTCGACTGTTCTGGAAGTGAATGCGCAACAGCGAATGGCAAGTGGAAGATCTACTGAGAACAGGGTGTTTGCACAGTGCGCAGTCATATGTGTTTGGGTCATTGCGATGAATCATCCAAGAGTCAGGGCACTAACAATGCATTGTAGGATGAGTCTATCAATCTCCATCGAGGCCGCTACGTCTACGTCATACCCAACCGGGCGTTGCTCAGATCAATCCGCGTTACAGCTGGCTCAGCAAGACCCCCTAGGGCCCAGGTGTTCTTTGCATACAGTACCGGCGTTCAACCTCTCGGGCCTGAGGTCTCAACACGCTCGCCATCTTCCTATTTCCGCCCATTCCTTTCCGTCCTAGTCGCACCTCCTGCGCATTCGTATGTGGCCCAGATCTCATCACGACATCCCTTCGACATGATCTCTATATGCGATGTCCACCCCTTGTTTTCCATCATCCGAACCTCCTCCGCATCATCTCCTGGAACTTCTTCAATATCTCTCGTTGTATACGGTATAACATGCGTGACCTGATCTTTCTCATCAGTCTTCACGAGCAAGTAATCCGCAGTGCTCAGACTTTTCATAAACGTCTCGTTCGGCACCTCGTCTTTTCCATCGTGTATACGCGATATCTTATCCCCGATCTCGGGCCACCGAGGATGCAGTTCTGCAATACCCTCATGGTTGGATAGAGCAATGGCGTCGACGAGCTCGATATTCCACGGGCAATCAAACTCCCTGATGACCTTGAGCTGCCGAACGTTGTAGCGGGCGTTGGTCATGTTTGAAGTATTGATTAGAGTGCTCGACGAGGGTGCTGCGTGTTTTCCAGGTACATATGCCTTCGCGCTGCGCGAGTAAGTTTTTCGGGGCCGAGCGATTTGGAACCTCGTGTCGGACGCAAATTGGACACGCCTTGTCTTCGGAGCTTTTGCCTTCGATGAAGGGGTGTGATGGTTTGTGGTCGCTCCAGGCAACATTGTAGGAGCGTTGGTGCGGCAGTTTGGATCTGCGATGTCGCCAGTCCTTACACTGGCAGGATACCTCGACATGGCACGCGCAATGGCCACTGCATTGCCTGCTGAGCTTGTCTTCCGCGCTGCTTCAACTTGTTCCGGGTGCTGCTCTTCCCAACATCCTTCATTCTCTGCGTCTTCTTCATAGCGCATCAAGAGCTGTGCAAGCTCAAGTCTTCTTTTGTGCCAGATATGGCAGTAAGCGTCTCGATCCTCAGTACTCTGACCTGTCAGTGGCCTCCAAGGGCCCCCTTTACCATCCCAATCTTTAGTGATGCGCCGAAGTAGATTCAGATAAGCTACAACTCTGCATACTGGGCAGTATTCGTCATCGTAGTCCGTGTTGGGGTGAAGCGCATGACCGCATTTAGCTCCGATACGACGCCCAGTGTCGTCGAAGTTGCGAGCTTTTCCGGGAGAAACGTCAGAAAAGAGTGGTGGGTGGCACTCCGCGGTAAAACGTCGCTCTTCCATGCGATTGCGACCGGTGTAATTGTCCTGGATAGGGGAGGCGGACTGCGTTACTTGAAGTTTGTCTTGGAGTAAGCTTGCCAACATGGCATTTACTGCTGGCGTTCCAGCCGTCATTGCTAGTCAATGTTGCAACTGGGTAGGTGTTGACGAACAATGTATGTGGTTTTGGAATGGCTGTACATGAAAGTTATTTGGGAACAAAGAGTCGTTTTTTTAATTGTCCGCGCTGTCAGCTGCGGGCGAGCGCTGTCGTTCACTGTGACTTTTGCCATCTGTATACAGCCAACGCAACTACTTCGGCATAACGAGCCCTACATTGAAACGATTGCGGCGGGACTTCATTACAGCGTTGCCGGATCCGGTGGGCAGACGACTGACTTCGCACCCAACTCTACTCTTTTCACTGTAACATCGTATATTTCTCGAAGGTTCAATTATAATTGCATATTCGCATCTAACCCGCACATCTCAACAAAACAATCATCCCTCCACTTCATCAACCTAGCCATTTTCGGCAAGCCAACATTATTCTTAGGCACAGTCCGCTGTAACTCAAGTATCCACTCGTGAGCTTCTTGATCCTCCTTCGCATCATTAACAAACTGGAAAGTCACAGACTTATCCCTCTGATCCTGGTAAAGAACCAACACTTTCGCCCTTGTCCAGTCTCCTCCGGGAAGGCTAGAAAAAGCGACGCCGCCTTCAGTCAGGTCCTTGTAGATTTTGAAAACCTCAAAACCAAGCGGATGATCTCCTAGAAGTGTTTCGGAGCCGGGAAGCAGCGGCAGACCTGCTCGCATTTGCGCGTGGAAGGAATTGTGTAGGACGTCGATTTCGTCTGCGTTGCGGACGTGGAATATGGCGTGGACTTTAAAGTTGAGAAGCTGTTCCCATTCGTTGCTCATTAAGCTGGTGTCTAGCCAGGCTCCGACATCTGGTGGGCAACTGTACTTTCCAGCCACGTACGTGGGGCTTTTGCGCTTCCACTGATGTGTAGCCCGACCAGGCTCGAAGTTTGTCTCTGGGCTGAACTTTACGGATTTCTTTGGGCGATGCGGCTTGGATGTGGACTGACTTCCTGCGAACATTGTATTGAGGTCAGGCATTTGCACGGCTGGCGCTGGAGAGAGAGAGAGATTATTTCACCCGGTTCTCAAAAAGTGACAGCAATATATAATTTCTAGTGACTTCAATGCATGTGACATTGTGTATGTGAATGTGCAACAAAGGTCAAAACAATCTAACAGTGTTATCCAACGCAGGATGATGATGGGAAGCTCAAGATAGCAATACTCGATGAAGCACATGTCGACTCAATACGCATCCAAGGGTTGTACCAGTCCTCGTTCCGCATCTCTCGAAATCTAGGTAAGTGTCGCAAGTGCTGACCATAAGCCAAATCCGTAACTCCAGCGCCTTGTATGCTCTTTCCTCCACACCAGGCGTATCCTACAAAGCATCCCCTGCATCACTGCATCAATAAATTTCCTCCCAGGATGTTGACATGGTGCTCTACACGGCAGCATAGCCTCCTCTGCTTCCGCCTCCCTGTACAGTCCCCATGACCTTCCTTGCGAAATCCTTCGCAATGTACGGGATATCGCGGATCGTGTCTCCATGGGGCAAAAGGTCCCATCCGCGCGCTCCGTACCTGTTATAGTTGAGCCATGAGCCGAAGATGAGGTAGGCAGCGATCGCGAGGAAGAGACTAGATACTTATTAGAACACTGTGGAGATGTAGAGATAAGGTCGGGCAACTCACATGATGAAGAACCAGCCAAAGAAGCCCCAGTGGGAGCCACCGTCCGGCGACGGCGCATCCGCACAGGCGTACTTGGTCCGCCATTGCAGTCGCAGTGTCTGGACTTTCTTGTCTTTCTCTTCCGTCTCCATGTCGTAGCCACAGAAGCGCAGACTGTTGTCGTTGTCCTCACACTTGCTCTTGCCGCTCTCTTCTCTCCTCCTCAGCTTTTCTTCTTTCTTGTCGTCATCGTCCTTCTTGTCATCCCCTTTGTCGCCTCCTTCATCTTCCTTATCGTCATCCTGGTGCGGGCTCTTGTCCATCTCGTCACCCTCCAGTCCAGTCCTCTCCTTGTCGCAGACGAATTCGATGATCGCACGCTGGTTTATGCCTTCCTTCTTGTCATTGAACGGGAATCTGCCTCCGTTCAGCGTTGCCCTAACACCCTCTAATCCTGCATCATTGTTGCTCTTGGAGTGGCCTAAGTTTTCAAACTTGGCATCGATGCTCCTCCCGTTCTGCGTCGCATATGTTCCGGCGATTTCGATGGGAGTGATAGTGGAGTTGTCATCACTGCTCAAATCGATATTCTCTCTGATTCCACACACCCTAGACCCGTGATGGCACTCGGTTGCCAGACTACCGCCTTTGTGCCATTTGAGGTTGCTGCAGATGTCGATTGTAAAGTTGTACTTCCACTCGAGTTCTTTGGCGATATCAGACTCCTTGTAATGGACTACGTGCGGGCCGCCAAGCTCTTTGAAGTTGAAGTGCTGGCCATCTGCGAGGATGTCTTTGCAGTCAAAGGCATAGGCTGTGTAGGGAAGGAGGGATGTGAGGGCGAGAATTGAGAGCAGTGGCGCTCGGGACCGCGATGGTGCCATGGTGGCGCTGGTAGGTGATGCGAGTGTCGTGGTTGATGGAAGGACGACGGCGGAGCTTCGGGGACGGATACGCCGTTACGGAGATGATGAGGATCAGGGAGGCAGCCGTGGGCGGTTGTGCGACTGTCGCGACGTCGAGCGGGAAGGCACGAGGCGTTCGGGAGATGGATAACACGTGAAAGAGATCACTTGATCAGGGCAGCAATGTCGCGATGTCGCGTGAACCGACTCGGAGAGGAAAGATGGTGCGAATGACGCTGCACGACTCAAACGGCCGCTGCTTAGTCAGATCGGCGCATCAATCTCCGCCCACCAGATCATCCACGATCAACCGTCACATTCCCAGCCTCCCAGCACCTTTCAGAACGACATCACCATCAGAGCTCGTGCGCCAAGGCAATCATACAAAATCTGGGCTGCCGGTCATCTATACTCCTTCAGCTCGGGGATGAGACGCCGGACTTATCACCGCCTCACATTCGGCAATGGAGGTACCTTCTGCAGCGCGGTATTGGCTCTTCATGCAATCCACATCGCTTAGCTCTCGACTGTCATTTTCGATAGCCAGGTCGTATGTACAGCACGGGTGGCTGTCAGTATCGTATCTTTGAACTCCACGGAGCCGCCTTTTGAATACGGGCTGCAATACCTGGGCAGGTCTAAAAATAGAACGTCACGAGAAATAGCCTGGAAGTATCTTGTACATTTTTCGAGCTAACAGCTATCTAGTGTCTAGTCTACAGATCTATCCCCACACACCGTAACTCCAGAGGATGCAAGAATAGATATCGTGAGGATTCAGAACGACGTTTACGAGAGTGGCCGAAGTACCTGCCCTGGAAATCTCTCGTATCGAGCCGCGCTCATACAATCGATAGCCAACGCGCTAGTACAAACGCCAACGGCCCGAAAGCAAAGGATGTGTGAAGGCGATCGGATCGCGAAGTGACAGTTACAGTGCGGGAGAAACCAAACGCCACCCATGCGAGCTGGTCCGAATGACAAGAGCTTTGACCCAGCCGTATGAACCTAATCCAAAGCGACTGAGAGATGCGGAAAATGAGTGAAAGAAGATGTAAATTGGCAAATAGCAGATAGAAACACAATGTCGAGCGAGAAATGAGTGTAGAATGCGCCATAGAAAGACCGACATAGAGAATCTAAAGAAGAAGAGGGTATTCCCGACGCCGAAAGTGCGATGCTTTCATGCCATGCAATACCGGGGTGAGACTAGAAATTTTGAGACATTGGAAGAAGATTGGCACCCAGTGAGCCATTGATCTGCAAAAGGGAATTCGTGTCTGTCAAATCGATGAAGCCAAGAGATGCCGTCAATGCGATACAGTAGTGTAGCAAGGGCGAGGACATCTATTTGCCTTGGCCCGAGCCCCTGGGGTTGGCAGGCATCGGATACGGGAATGGAGCGTATGGGAGTTGGCCAGATCCGGAGTTGCTGCCGGCAGTTGAGGTACCTGATGGGGAGGATCCAGAGGAAGACATGGTGGTATTGGTTGTGGTAGTTCTGGTTTCAAGTGGCTCTGATTGAGATCGTTGTGGACGTTCGTGAAAGCTAGAAGAGGCTTGAGGTCTTGGGGACTGTGGACTCGAGGTATATTCTGAGTGATAGCGTAAGGCTAAGGGACGACTTTGTCGAGCAGTAGAGTCCGGAGTTGGCGTGCGTGAGGTAGGTGATCCTGTGATGATGATCGTAGGCGTTGAGAAGGATTGTTCAGTCGTGGATTGAGGAGTTTCCGTCGAGTCTTGGTTTGACGTAGAAGAGATGGTTGTTTGAGTTGCTTCTGTGGTAGTACAGGCACTGATAGACTTTGGAGAATTTGATGGACTGTGTGTGTCGGATGGGCGATTGCTCATATATCGGAAGAGAAGACAGTTGTGCTTATGCTTGACTCTGACAATTGATAATGTGTGCTTGTGACGTCGTTGCTGACTGAGTGTTGTCAGGAATCTGGTGAGAGAGGCGAAAGAGTGTTGGTGGTACTGTTGATTGGAGTGTTGTTGTTGGTGATGAGACTTCAAGTTGAAGGTTTCCAGATCTTATATCTCCAATCCCTCTTCTCTGGCCCCGGGTTTTGAGCTTATGAAGGCCCGGCTCTACGATCTCCGAACGTCGAAAATAGCAAGACTGGTGTCTAAACAGAGGAATTATCGAAGGTTTCGAGCCGATCCCGTGGTGCATAACCAGAATGTGGCTTGTTCCTACACGCTTCGGAGTCAAGCGTGTAGTTGCTCTAAGTAGGCTATCCAAGCGTCCGTAGTGTCGGTACTGCAAGCTCGGTATTGTGTCATAAGGTTGTATCCGACCAGTTGGAGAACGTAGTGACACTGCGGCGGGACCGGTGAGTGGGTATCGAGCGTGCACGGAGAGAACCTTTTTAGACGTGTGGCGCCCGGATTATGTCCTTCTTGAGGAGATGTGTAGACACCGGTAGCGACTGTGCAGCGGGAATACTGTAGGGCTGCTGTCGTCAGATGCTTATTTGAGCCGCAAGCACAACAACTGGCACGTGTATGTAGAGGAATGTTATGTGTGGTGAGATCAATCCACCTATTGGCATGCGTAGGAGGAAGTCTTTAACACAATGTGTGACAGATCTGTATTGCGGTATAGCTTGTTAGCGCATTGTTCTTCACTTCGCCGAAGATATACACGATCAAGTTTCCTTCTGGTGTCTTCTCGTATCGGGTGGCTCTCCAAGGAACCACCATGTCTTCACTCTGGTAAGCATTGCAAATAGTCAGGTACGGTAAAGAGCCGGCCGAATGTTTAACGCGGGTCGTATTCGTGACTTGAGGCGCTCACGCGACTTTGCCGTTGCGCATTTGGCGGGACCCCGGTTAGCGACTACTACGCTCGGTATGGCCGATGGACTGTTTCGATTTGTGATGATCATTTTGGCGCATTTCAAAACTCGATTGGAAAAGTAGGTGGTTAGTCCAATAGACTCGATACCTGCAATGTTCGTGTCGAATGCGCCGACGAGTCAGAGGCACTAACGGTCGCTAATATTAGCTGGTAACACGAGGTGTAGTCACTACGGAAGGATGTTACTCAGCTCCCGCCAAGCTGGCACTCTAGGCCGCGCGCCCGCATCCTGTTATGCGAAATCTGCGACCCGATCTGTATGCATGAAGTCATCGCCGCCGCATGAAAGGATAACTACGAGGTGGTGATGTCCAATGAAGCCTGTGGGCGTGGTGTTCGGAGAGTTTGTCAGCGATAGGGTTGCGCTCGCTTGATGAGTTAGTGGATGACCTTTGGCAGGGGTGCCACTTTGTGGACTGTTCCTTCCTTCCAGAAGATTACCAAAGGCGGATGCAAGGCACGCCATTCAATGCGACCTTCCACGATGGTGGCCATCTGATCTCAGATATCGGGTTGCTACGGGTCTCGAGGAATTTGGACAGCGGTGAGGATGCCGTCATACAGCCACATATACTACAGAGCCCGCCTGTGAATCTGGTGCACTTCAAGGAAAGCAGTCGGCACATGCAAATCGCACAAGCCATATGCTGTTCCCATATTCATCCTAACATGTGCATCGGTGACCGGAACCAAGAGATCTGACCTCAAGTTGACCGACTTCAGCTGTTGCGGAGATGCGTCGGGCTTCGGGTTAGCCAAGAAGGGCCCTTAATTAGCCTTGACTGCAGCAAATCTCTCTTAATTACCGGACTTTGCAATTGCTTCAAGTGATTGCTTAACATATGCTGACACAATCGCGTTTCGCGGCAGGACAAATTTGGTATTTGTGTTCACCGCGAAACAAATTTCTGCTGCTTACTGAATGCGATCCATGGCTAATGTAATCGCCTGCGACAGTCATCGAAAGGCGGCGAGAAGCGATCGCGGGTGAGTAGTCATCGCTCGAAGACGTATAGCATACACAGCGCCGATGCACAAAAGAAGTGTGAACACTGCACCGCGGTATTGACCAGGTGACAACTCGAGTGTATGTCAGCCGTTGCAATAGCTACGACTGCGCTTCGAGCTGCTCCTCGACATGAGAATACCAGTCCACGGTGCCAGCTTCCCGCGGAGCTGAATCATCCCACAATATTGACATCAAGCGGTGTAGAGGTATCCCGAGAATATGAGAGGCCGCGCGTTTGTCATGTTTGATGGAACCAGGTATCGATATGAACGCGTACGCGAGTGTCGATAGGCATTTGCGAACACGGTCTTACCGGCGAGTTGCCGTTCGTGACACGGAAGTTGAAGTAAGATTATTGTTTCAGCCGCGAGATACTGGTCTTGGTAGACAACCTTACAACAGTCGTGGTAAGCACACTTGTGGTGCGTAGGAGATAGAAGATCGCGAAGCGAACAATCGCTGGGCCGCCGATATAGTCGGCAAGGTTCGCCATTTCGGGTCATACCGTCCTTACGAATGGCGATGCGATATTACAAGCCGTGCCAAGGATGCTTTCTCGAGGCGCCAGAAGGTATTCTCTTGAAATCAAAATGAAGAGATGCTGTCTTGGGACCGAGAGAGATGTGGAGTAACTGCACAAAGCTTCCAGCCTTACACGCGTAAGGTTCTGTATCAGAGTCCCGTTCTGCTTGACTGAGTAGGAAGACCGTCTCCAAGGTCAAAGATATTCTGTTAGCGATACGACAGACGATTCGGGAAGTTGCCTCAAACCATTCTGCGAGGGGAGGCCTGTTGAAAGGCCATTGCGAAGTCGTGAGAATGAGAACGACGCACGCACGTGACGTAGTCCAGTAGGACTGTCCTCTGTTGAAACGATCAGTAAACAAAACGCCATCTTCCCCAGGACGCATTCCGCTTGCCCACATTTCGCGAATCGAGGTGTCACGGCTAAGCCGCAGCTAGTCGGTGTGCGATGAAGTGTCAGCCTGGACGCACAGATGCTGGTCAGAGCTGTGGCATGACGAACACGATGACGGGCGAACAAAAGCAATACTGCGCTTGCAGTGAGATACCACTGTGAGTCAAGAGCTCTTTGCAGTAACGGTGAGCATACGAGACGCCATAGGGAGATGTTGATCGCGATGGTTGAGCGGTCTGGACGCGAGATTGCTGCATGCAGCAGTCACGCTAGCATCGCGTTCGCGTTGACGCCAGATCACATGCACGCGTCAATGACGTCAACCATGCTATTCAGTCACATCGCTTCTTTGTCCAAAGTGCATTGCGAAGTTCGGAGCGTTGCAGTAAAGTTTCGACTAGTACATCTAGATGCTCTTCCCGTGCCTATGTCGCCATACCTCTGCACACTAATCGGGAACCTGCATGTTAGATCTAAGATCGATCGCCTAGTGAGTGAAGTCTCCAGGAACTAGAGAGATGGCATTTGCTATTGACCATGATGTAGATGGCTGTGTGCCTGAAACTTCCCCATGTTCCGGTCCACTTGGTAGCCACACCTATGGACTGTTCGCCCTGGACTATGACGGATCGAGAGGAGTTCCTGAACGACCCCTTTAACTATGACCTCTTCACTTAACGCAAATGGCTAGTGAAAGCGACAGCGTGCCTGTAGCCTAGACTTCCCAGCCTGCGCGGCAGCGGGTAACGCAGTGAGACGAGGGATCTGCTAACCTCAGGCCTATCCAAGCATGCAGAACCCCGATCGTTGACGTAGCAAACACCATGACATGAAGGCGATCGTACGATACCTCGCATTGCGTCCTTGGGGGGCATAGGACACACGCTACGTCGAGGCAGCTGGATGTGTATAAGAACACCTAGATTCGCCCTTTCATATTCATCATTCAACTCACCAACTCAGCCATCTTCACAACTTCCACAACACACTTCCACAACACACTTCCAATCAACCACCACAACCATCAACATGTCTGCCAACCCAGGAAACGTCGTCGGAGGCCACAAGGCCAACCTCAACAACCCCAGTACGTTTTCCGCCTCATCTTCTGAAGTTCAAGACTGACATACTCCAGACACTTCCGACGAGTCCAAGCAGCACTCCAAGGAGGTGCTCCAGGAGATCGAGAACGGTGGTGACGCCAACGCTGTCTCCTCCTCCGGCGGTGACAAGAACCCCAACAACGTCGCCGGTGGCCTCAAGGCTACCCTGAACAACCCCAACACCTCTGACGAGGCCAAGCAGAGCGCTAAGGAGAGGCTCGGCCAGGAGTAAGCAGCTATGAAATCTTGATAGAGGCCTTGATGCCTATGGGCGGATCGAAGAGGAGGGAGGCATTAAGCCTAGACTCGCGACCCTGATCGTGCAGCTTTACCAATAAATGATACCATCAACACAATCCTGATCATCTCTATCTTGTCGTGAAGCCCTCTTGTTTGCACACCTTTACACCCAAGTGTGCACCGTTTCCAAATGTATTATCAATCCAGGGCCGACTCTGCCTACTCTTGCTCCTTCTTAAGCAGCCCCATGACAACCTCGACGACCCTCCTGAAACCCTCCATCTCTTCCTCGACTGTCCCGCCCATACCCGCACTCGCAAAGCTCGAAGAGTTGCCCACATATACCGGTTTCCCCGTCTTGCGTGCGAGGACCTTGGATAACCGAGTCGCGAAGTCTAACGTTCCGCCGTGGGTGTAGAGGGGGGTGCTCAGGGTTTCGGCAGGTTTGGCTCTCTGTGAACACGCGTTAGCACACGCACTTGTGAGGATGAGGGAAGTATATGGAGTGACTTACATTTGGCATCGCGTAGACGAAAGATCCGAGAGGTGCAGAGGACGCGGACTCGGGTGTCGCGGTAGTGAGGAGAAGCAGTAGGTTTGGGCCATTGCTGGTGAGCTGGAGGTGGATGTTTGTGTGTGGCGCCTTGGGGAGGGGGAACGAGACTTCGATAGGCGCGCGCGACGCGTTGGTATCTGTAGCTGAAGCAGCCATTGCGGGTGTTGACAAGAAGTTAGGAAAGGGAAGTTGCGATGATGGCCGGAGGCAGGTGGGGCAACATCGCGAACCTCACCCGCGAGATTGTCCCCGCGACCAGGTCCCTGCGTGAGAACAATCTCAGTTGTATCACACAACGCTACGGTCAGCTGTCCAACTCTGGAATCACGACATAGTCAAGACTCCAAGTTTTCCTTTATATCACTCGCAGCACACGTCTCCAACACCAAAGACAAGACCGTTGCGCAAACGCGCCAAAACGGAAGAAAGAGCCATAGGAGTGAGCAAGAAGTGGTGCAACACTGGTTTGCCTCATAAAACATGGAACCGGAGATGCAAGAACCCTACGACCCCTCCAACGACCCAGAGGAACAAAAGCTCATAATCTCAGTTCTAGACTCCTTCCGGTACACACCCACGTGCCTCACCAACACAAGCCAAAAGCCAAAAGTACTGATATTGTAACAGCTCATACCGCCGCCTCGCTCACTACAACGGAACACACCTCCGCCGACGCGCCTTCTACTCCCTCCCACAAGCCCACTGGACACTGCTATCCCGGCCACCCTTCTCTATCCTATCAACGCTCTCTCAAGTAGACGACTTAATCGACAGCAATGCCGAATTGGCTGAAGCCATCTTTGTAGCAGGCTTCAAAGCCTTCTTAGCACCCACTCTAGATAGTGAATGGGTGGCTTCGATAGTCCCCGAGAAGTATGCACACGACGAGTACAAGATCTTCAAAATCGTCATGGACGAGCTAGGAGCAAAGACCAGCCAAGGCGACGCGGAAAAAGCGCGAAGTTGCGTAAACCAGTTCTGGCGTGAATGGAGTCAAGAGGGGGCAGTGGAGAGGACCAAGTGCTTCGATCCTGTTGTCGCGGCGCTGGAGCAAGAATTCACATCACAGGCTGGAACAGCCTCCGATTCAGATCGCGCGAATCTCAAAGTCTTGGTCCCGGGTGTTGGACTCGGTCGTTTGGTCTTCGATATCTGCAGTGCTGGGTTCAGCGTTGAAGGGAACGAGATCTCGTACCATATGCTCATGGCAAGCGCGTTGGTTCTGAATGGGACTAAAGGAGCAGGGCAGTTCAAGATTGCTCCTTGGGCGCTGAATAGCTCGAATCATGTGTCTCGGGAAGATCAATTGAGAACGGTTACAGTGCCGGATGTACATCCAGCGACCGAGCTGGCGAAAGAGGGGCATTCGAAAGTGCCGGCAAGTGAACGGATGAGTATGTCAACGGGCGACTTTTGCGTCGTGTATGGCCGAGAGGATTACGCTGGCGAGTTCGATGCGGTAGCGACCGTTTTCTTCATTGACACTGCACCGAACATTATCCGGTACATCGAGGCTGTTCACAACTGTTTAAAGTCTGGTGGTCTCTGGATCAACCTTGGTCCTCTGCTGTGGCATGCGCCACCACGGAGAGACGAAGGTGAAGATGAGGCAGCAGAGGATGAAAGGAGAAGAGCCGATGTTGATGCAGGGATTGGCGATCCAGGTTCGGTGGAACTCACAAATGAGGAGGTCGTAGCACTGGTCGAACATTTTGGTTTTGTGATGGAGAAGCAGGAGCATGGGACGATTGAAACGGGGTATATTTCCAACACGCGCAGTATGCTGCAGTCTACATATCGTCCATCTTTCTGGATAGCAAGGAAGAAGTAATGAAACACTTGCACACGTATATCACAGAAAGCTTACAGTACTGTTCCGCTCGAGCTTCTCATCATCACGATGTCACAGATGTTGGTGTCACGTGGGCAGAGACAGCTTTAGTTGTAGTGATTGTATTGTAAATTGATCGTTCACGAGAAATGGCAAAGTAAAGTATGAAGAAGGGGAGAACCTGCTGCCTAAGCCTCAAAACCAAAGCAAGAGCGAATATGGTATCATGCAACAAATATACAAAGAAATGCAACCGAGAAACCAATTCGTACGCTCAATTGGAAAAACTTCTGACAGGTGTATAATGTGACAGAAGGTCAGAGACTGGCATGGCAAGCCTACGAAGGTGGCAACAGAACTCAGGCGACCATGGTGGGACCTTTGCCTTCAGACCCACCCAGCCGAGCATTGGCATGTGCAAGGCTAGACTGTGCAGCTTCTTGGAGCTGCGTCTCAACATTCCTTTCCCGCTCCCGCTCGTGGGGGGTATTGCGGCCCGATGGTACCCTTGCATCGTGTGAACCATCGCGCTGCTGTGGGGGTGGTTGCGAATGCTGGTCTGACGGATGATGGACTTGCTGATGCTGCGGAGTGTGCTGACCGTTACCATGCGGCATGTGTGATGGCGTAAGCCCATGATGCGAAGGACTCATCATTGCAGCGGGACTCGCCGTGCTCGCGCGGTCGCCACTCTCGTGGTCACTAGTCTCACTCTGGCCATTGCTGGTGGTGCCAGGGGGGTACGTGTATCCGCCGCGCAACTCTCCTTCTTTGACCTCTTTCCATGAGCATTTGGCATGTTTCTTCGTACAGCCAACACATGCTGTGAGATTCTTCAGACAGTCCATGTGTAATCTCCGGCAGCGATCACACGGTGGTATTATGCGCTCACCCTTGGCCAATCCTTCCATCCTGTGTACCATCTCGACCTTGAAAGGGCCCCCATCGTCCTTTTCGGGTTGCTGACTGGCGCGTTGACTTGAGGCAGGAAGCAGGTTGGATGGAGTGTTTGGTATCGGCACGGGCGAGTTCATCATGGAATGCAGCTCAGACTCGTTGAGAGGCTGCGATGGTCTTGCAATGTGCTGCAGGGACCCCTGAGGGCCATCCGCGGGCTTGGGAACAGCCCTTGTGGGAATCGCTGCCGGGGTGGAGGGGTGAGAGTTGGTATGGCTGCCTACGGACGGCCTTCGTACATCGGTTGTGCTATTGGGCGGCTGCGAGGACGAACTCCGACCATTTGTGGTGTGAAACTTGGCTAGCAATTCATGCCGGGTGGATGATGAAGTGCCATGGCCGCGGCTATGACCGTGGCTGTGACCGTGTCCGTTGGCTTCATGGTGTTGACGCGCATTGACAGCGACAAAACCACCACCGCCGCCAGGAGATGTCTGAGGAGCCTGCGTGTGCGCTTGGCCATGCGCCTGGCCGTACCCTGAGCTCGGGGCGCTCGAGCTGCCGCCGTTCATAAGGGCGACATTCGAGGGGCTCGTGGGCCGAGGAATGGTAGGCGCTGGGCTCGCGGTCGCTCGTCGATCGAGGATAGCCTGCTTGCGGCCCTTCAGTCTGTGGTTGAGCTGTCGCGTGCGGGCAGCGACTGCGCGATGTTAGCCAGTGTCGATGTTGGTTAGTGATGGTCGGTCAGACTCACCCTGATCGGCAAGTGAACATATCTGGCTCAGGTTCTTCTCCAGTATCTCCATTGTACCCAGCTCCTTCTCTTCGTCTTCGATGATGGGCTGGGGTGGGATCATCTTCTGTGGGATGCCAGATGATATCAAGACGAAATCCTCCTCTGAGATCTGGACCCGGCACTGCTTCGTGTAGAACTGGCAGACGCGCACGCCTTCGCTCATTTGATCCAGCTGGAACTGCTCGGGCTTGTTGCGCGCAAACTCGACCACGTCCAGCCAAGTCACAGTGGTCCCATCCTTTCCGTGACTCTTTAGCACGCGCGGTGGTCCGTCGAACAGCCGCTCGAATCGCTTGATCAGGATGGGTCCTAGTGGTCTTGCGCCCAGGTTGCAGGCCATGCTCTCATGGCGATCGAGCACGCCCTGGTAGTCACTGAGGACTGACAAGATGTTGGGTAAGGTGTCATCGTTCGTTATCAGGGGCAGGTCCTTCTCGAGGTGTCGGGCGAGGTAGTTGATCTGGAGGTGGTTGTGGGTCTTAGCGGCTTTGGGGACAGGCGCGGCCGCAGCCAGGTGCATCTCATGCGAAGGACTGCGTTTGCGCTTGAGGTCGGCGGGCAGCGGCGGCGCATGGTGTTGCGGTGGATGCGACGACATGGTGCGCTCAGCCGCAGCGTGAGAGTCGGCGGTGGCCATACCTTGGCTTGGGTGGGAGGGATACCAGGTTGATGAGTGCTGCGAGGGCGGAGTGGACGGATGGCAGAGATTCGAGGGTGGAGCGGAGGACGCTAGGCGAGGGACAGCTCACAGCTCAGCTCAGCACACTGCAGGCGCTCGCGTCTAGTCGCGAAGGCCCGAATTACAGGACAAGATACATCACGCAGAGAGAATCGCAGCGAGAGATGCGAGGGCGCGGGTGGAAAGCCAAACGGCTGCTCGGTGGCTGAAGTGCTCCGAACGGAAGGCAGAGGGGCGGACAAGGGAAGGCACGCAGCGCACCGGAAATAAGAAAGAGCTTTGCAGCGTACGCCTCCCACCCAATCAATACGCGTCTGCAGCTAGCAGCGGCCCCGGCGCCGACCTGCAATGAATGCGCATCGCTGATGATTCAGATTCTGCCGACCCGACCACGACAGCCACTGAGCGCCCTGCCACGGGCGGACACTCACGACAGCCTATTTGCAGACGCCCGCAAGCCTGTGGCAGAAGTGTGTGAGGTGCCGTCTGAAGAAGAGGCCGGCACCGAGCACCCCGGGCTGGCGTCGTCGTCGTCTGGAGGGATGACGAAAAATGCCGCAGGCCCACGCGTCCTGGGTGAATCTAGCTGCTACGATGCAAGCGCCACAGCACGGCGGAGGTCTGGAAGCATGGCGGAAATCATGTTTCCACCCCTGCGTCGCCTGACACCAAAGCCACGCACGTGACCGGAATGTGGGGTGGGAGGAGCCTTTCCCGGAGCGGCACAGACCACCACTTCTTACTGGGCGCGGCGGCTGCACGTCACCACAAGCTTCAACATCCAAAACGCGTCTCTCCCTCTCCACGCTACTATTATGTCTGAGCGAGGCGCATTCCGGGGTCGAGGCGGAGGTCGGGGCGGCGACCGCGGGGGACGCGGTGGCGGTCGTGGCGGTGCACAAGCGGGCGGTGCGGGCGGACAGACTGAGCGCCCGAAGAAAGAGAACATTCTTGACCTGAGCAAGTACATGGACAAGCAGATCACCGTCAAATTCAGTGGCGGACGTGAAGGTACGCAGAGCAGGACAGTTGGGAAGGAGCGTTGGAGCTAACCTCTTGCAGTCATTGGCACGCTCAAGGGCTACGACCAGCTCATGAACCTTGTCCTGGATGAGGTCAAAGAGGCCTTGACTGGTATTTATTAGCGCACTACCCTCACATTGGCCTATCTGACAGTGTCTAGACGAGGACGGCAACATCCGGTATCGCAAGCTTGGCCTTATTGTCGCGCGCGGCACTCTTCTCGTCGTCATCTCGCCCGTTGACGGAAGCGAGGAAATCCCGAACCCGTTCATACAAGAGGAAGAATGAGCAAGAGATGAGCAATAGGAATTCTTCAGACCTGGGGCGAATTGCTCTAGGCAGAGCAGCGGCGAGGATCTGGGCCCGGGGAAGTTGGACGGGCAGTGATACCCAGTACGATACCCACGAGGCAGATGCAAAACCCTCTTACGACACACAAGTGATGTCCACAATATTACGGCTTTTCAGAGCTACCATGCTCTTGAAACCAACGGCCAAGCAATACACAAAAGTTATGAAGTCTGGTCAAAATCATCACTTGGATGTCTGAGTTCAGTTGTGTGAGACACAAAATCGTACGGTCACATCGTGACACAATGGATAGGCTTACTGCAGAAGCCTTACTGACTTTGGCGTACTTGCGGCTGACCCTGCCAGACAGATCATGTCAGTGGTCGCGACAGGCATTGACTGCATCGCTTCTATCACCAACAGCTACCGTGTTCTTGTCGCAAACACCACAATCTCTGATTATTTACGCGATTTTTTCAACTGCCGCCAAGAGTTTGTTTTATATTCGTCAACGTCATGGTGCTACACGTGTGTTGGTCGATCCTAACGTCGGAATGTTCGGAATGCTGTTCCGACACTGCTCCTTTCACTCAACACAACCCCTCACCACGCTCGACCTTTACTCATCGCCGATCACCAAGCAGAGTCTGATCGAATCGCAGGACACCGGACCAAATTGCCGACGTCAGGTACCCGCTCTTCTCAGCAGAGCCCATTACCACAGATGGCTGAACTAGCGCAAGTCTGCATGACGTCGAGTTGATGTCAAAGGTGGTGACGCTATCATATGGGATTATAGAAAGCCCATGGTGAAAGTTTACTTCACATAGCACACGACACCCCTCTTCCTACTCAACAACCCTCACATATACCCATCCACTACATTACATTTCAAAGCTCGCGATTTATATCAAATACACATTGCAACCATGAGCCAGAACCAGAACCCCGACGCTGTCAGCGACGGTCGCCAGTTTGCTGGACACGTCGCGCCCAGTGAGCCCCTCATGAAAGGTGGTGTAAGTACATGCAGACCTTTCTCAATTTCGTCACAGATTCTTGCTTGATCATCTCCTGAACTCATTGGAGCCCCCGTCAACACTACCAAGCTCCAAAACACACCATCGTCGAACCCAACTAACAAACCCCAGCACCAACCCGGAAAGCTCGTCGGCAACGACGCCGTCCCCGAGTTCAACGCACAAACCCTCCCCGCCGGCACCGCACCAGCATCCAAGACCTTCCAGCCCAACCCCGACCTAAACAACCAGAAGATGTACCACCAAGCCTCCGACACCCTCCAAGGCGCCACTTCAGGTGACGTCCACACTGGTCTCGGCCAGCCCGTCCAAGGCCAAACATCGCAAGAACTCCACGATGGTTCCAGCAAGGGCCAGGGCCTGGCCGGCCTGGCTAGCGGCGTCAAGGACCAGACAACTGGTGGTGATATCAGGGAACTGAAGGATGATCCTGCACATGCTGCTCAGAGGAATCTTGATGATGTACCTACTGGTCAGAGGGGTAACGTTGGTGGCCCTCCCGCTGAGGAGAGGGAGCCTTCTTCTGCTTAGGTACATTTCTTCACGAAGGATGATTGTATGAACGTATCGCTTTTAGCAAGGCTGTATCGATCAGTCTTTGATAAAGGATAAAAGTTGCCTTGGATGCTACAGTAGCCCAAGGCTAGATAGAAGTAATGAAATAACCGACCAACTAGATGACCGTCAACTCCCCTTATGATGTGATCGAGGGTTTGTTGTATTTGCCAAGTACAGGTTTCATATCCCATGGGGGAATGCAGTCGGTCCGGTCAACACAGTACCACACAACTCGGGAGTCCTTTCGAAAAACTCTTGAAACAGTTCAAGCATAGCAGTTTCACTGCCTGAATATGGTTACCCGACCAATCCATCGAACAAAGTCATCGATGAACATACCTTGTGGGCCAACTACGCCAATGGCACCTGGAAGGTACTCTACATTGCCAGTGACTATCGATTTATACGGATACTGGCCATCTGCAACATGTGAGTAAAGTCTCCGAGAACGCTTTCATAGATCGAGGCTCACAGGGGATGGTGAAGAAGGGCAAGCCCGCAAGAATAGGAATGTGGCTTGGCTTGTAACCAAAACCTTGCTTCTTGTTTGCACCTTCTTCAAGTGATCTCCTGAGCGGGGTCAACTTTGTTTAGCCTCCTCCGTCACCTACTCGCTTACTTATGATATCCATGTCGGTACATAGGTTCCGTATCTCCACTTAGGAGGATGAGTATCTTGTCCAAACTTTTTCCATCAGATGGCGGCGGTAGTATCGTAGTGCGCATCCAGTCTCTAAAGGTGTTTCGCTCCTTAACAGCTTGCTCATATTGTTCTACCGTGAGGTCCTTGCCAAGAGACCTGCCCGAACGATTAGCTCAAGTTTACCTCATCTCTAACATAACGACATACCATTTGTACTTGATATAAGGGTCGGCGAATGCCTTCTTATGGAACTCCTTCTCGTAGTCTCGCACGAATGTCTGGCAATTCTGGTAGCAGTCATATAGCTGAATATGCGCCATAGTCTGCTATGAACATCAGCAAATGTTCGAGAAGATAGGAGCGGAGGCGCTTACGGTATCTAGATAATTCTTCAGTGAAGTCCCACCAGCGATGCTTTGCCGCCTGAACAGGCCATCTATATCGAGTCTCTTTCGCTTGACCTGCAGGAAGTCTTCCAAGTGACGTATGAAACGCCCTGTGTGGGATAGATACTTGTTTTGGCATCCAGAGAAGATATCAGTAGGGTACAATAGCTCAATCTTGGCTGCGCGCGTTTTCTTGGTAGTATCGCGAGCGCTCAACGTTCGAGATATCGTGGTAGCCATCTGGATGCTGCGTGTAAAGAAGCCGACAGTGTCGAGTTTTCTGGTCGTCTGTCAGTTCCATGCACAGGTGGAACTAATGCTTCATGCTTACTTTGACACTGGTACCATCCCCTCCGTCGATATGCCACCTAAGGATAGGCGAAGTCCAAATAAGCCGTGATCGGCTGCCGGACCTACTACACTTCCAAAGGCTATGGACTCGTTAATCCTACCGGAGTTTCGAAGAATGAATGAGCTTACTGTCAGTCCCCAACGTGGCATCTATCCAGTCATACGCTGACACAGCTGTGGCACTTCCAGTACTACTGCCACTAGGTTCTTGATAACCATCGCCCCTAGGGTTGAACGGTGCAGAGTAGTCAATCCAATCTCGGGCATTTTCTCCAGAGGCAAATTGCACTGTCTTCGTTTTACCCACTATGACTGCTCCTGCCTCCAAAAGCTTTGTAATACATGCAGCATTGCGTTCTTTCTCGGGACACAAAGTCTGGTAGGCCCGGCTGCCAGCGCTTGTCCGCACGCCTTTCAGATCGATGTTGTCTTTGATAGCTATTCTCATGCCAGATAGAGGTTTGGTGTCGGAAGGCTTGTCGTAATAGCAACGACTGGGGACTGGAATCGCAGTTGTTCCTGGGGTGGTGTGTCTAGAGACGCAGTTTCAGCCCAGTTTAGTGTAGAAGTAGTCGTATGTTGCTGGTCTAAGAAAATGCATACGTGTTTTCTCTATGCTCATCAGGCACTACTGGAAACTGAAAAGCTTCGTTCGTGTCGTCGAACAGACGCCATGCCTGACGAATGCCAGCGTCGGAGGCCAAATATGGCCCACTGCGGAAGCTAATCAAGTCTCTATTTGAGTTCACTACCACGGTGTGAACGCTTTGATTCTTCCACTCTTTCGGTATGATGATGGTCGAACTGTCCAGGTAAGATTTCGTGTTTGTGGAAACCAAGAAGTAGATATGTTTCAGGAAATGCTTGTTAAACACATCGTCTGTTTTGAGCCAGGACTCACTGGTGGTGAATAGTTTGTGTTCTGAAGCATCCATCACGTTCTCAAGAACAAATAACGTGATTGGAACAAGTCCGTCGTTGAAATCAGGCGCGCAGCCAAAGACACAGTTGCGGGACCGTGGGGGTATTGACGTCAAGCGAAACGGGATGTAGTACGAATTCGCTCCGACGCGAGTAAGCGTCGCAGTAAGAACGGCGGACATAGTGACGATTGTTAGCTCGCAAGCGAGTGAAGAGTATGCAGAGGTGTATCTAAGAAGTCGTCCAGGCATCAGGAGAAGTCTAAGGAAGGTGTGAGTCTTTTGTTTGTACGACATCCGCTGTTGGTCAATGCCTCTCGGGGATCGCACGTTCACCTGCCTGTGTGAAGAAACACGAAGACTTGTTTGACCTTGCAAACGAACAGATGCTCGAGTAAATTGTGCGGTAAGCGTATTACTATAATGCTACATAAACATTAAATTATCTCCTGCTGCCCTGAGGACCAGACAGAATGCACCCATCAGCACACTCAGGATCCGTGCTGTTGTACGCAATCTGTCCTACACTGCCACCAGGCTCGATGCTAGGGTCACGCGGGCTCTGGAACATACGTCCAGTCTCTGGTGAAAGAAGCGTCTCGATGATATCGCCGAAGGGGTTGCGGATATGGGCAATGGGCTGGCCCTTGGTAACAGGCTCATCGACCTGTACGAGCCTCTCAACGAAGCCTCCGTACTGTGACCATGTGTCGTGGAAAGTGGTGATCATGTATGTGTTGCTGAGATCGGGCTCCACGGTCTCGTTTGTGCCCGTCATCTTGAGGTCGACCATGACGCGGTTCACGTAGTCGACTACGCGGTCGATAAGGCTGTTGTTCCAGACCTTTGCTTGTCCCATCTCTACCGTGAGCGAGGGAATGCCGTAATCGACGAAAGTTGTCTCGATGGAGCCTGGCTCACCAGGATCGATCTTGAGGGTATCGGGTTGGAGGAGTTTGGCGAGGCGCTCGACGTAGGGAAGGCGGAAGTCGGAGTAGCACCATAGGGAGGTTTCTCCGCCGGAACTGGGGGTGTCTAAACCATGTTAGCTGAGATTTGGTAAGTGTTGGACGTAGTGAGCTTACGCAGGTCGATACCAACGTCAACATTTGACGTGTTGGCCCAGATCTGGTTCCAGATGTTGTACGCCAAGATATCAGGGCCACTGCCTCCTTCCATAGCGGAGACACCTGGGAAGATGCGGTTGACGTTTGTGAGAGAACCACTGGCACCAGACGTGAAGTAGTTTCGCTGGTTGAGGTAGATTCCCATGGGGTTGACCGTCGGAATACCAATGACTGCGTAACGTTAGCAATGATCTCCGTGAAGATTCATGGTACATACCTGTGCCATTGAGCGTCGCGACTTGGTCTTGGAGCTGCTCAAACATGCGCTGAACCACGCGAACCGGGTTCAACTCATCGCCGTGGATGGAGGCTGAAAGCGACAGCTTCTTTCCCGTATGCAGACTCTCCGGGGTTCCGCGCGCAACCATGATGGGGATATGCACGGGATGTCCGCCATTGAGCTCGCCAGCTCGCATGTAGTACTTGGACACGGTTTGGGGAGGCACATCAGCGAGGTCGAGACCGCTGATGACCGGGACGCCGTTCACGACATCGCCCGTGAAGTTTACAGCAGAAACGCTGCTGGCGAGGACTGCCGTGGCTGCGGCTACGCGAGAGATGAGCTGCATGGTCGCGTTAGTTGGCTGAGGCTACGCAGGTACAATTGACATGTCCGACTCACCAGCTCTACTTTATAGTGCTGACTTCTCGCGATAAGAGACCAGCCATCGCAGTTCCATGGTCCATACTAGCTCCGCTCTTTGCGCAAAGAGGAAGGTCCACATGGGTTTTGTCCACTCGAGTGACGATGCCCAGAGGCGACTGCATGCCAATGCTCGGCGCGCCTGTCAGGCCGAACCCAAGTTCGCGGATTGCGGTGTAATCTATGTGGCTTGAGGCCGGTGCCTGGCGATCATCTCGTTGTCGGGTACATGCGGATAGTCACAAGTTGAGTATACGATGGCTCTCAATGCAAAGTTGTGTTCGTGGACTTTGAGCTGATGTTGTGCAATCCGTAGCTCGCGCGAGTCATGTAGCGCCGGTATCGATAAGCTCACTGTCAGCACTGGACATCACGGTGACCGACAGACCTCCAAGCTTTTCACCAATTTCGGCGTATCGGAAATATTCATCTTATAACTAGCAAACCTCGTCTACGTATGGCCGTCGCGGTCGTTAGCTACGCGATGCCATCGTCACCCCCGCCATCACGCTTGCGATAGCTCATCCCATTGCTCCTGTCTTGCCCTGAAGTCTTCTATCTCTTGGGCTGAAAAGCCACAGCGTTCAAGCTCTTCTTCTATCCTGGGCTCTCGTGGCTTCTTTGAGCAGAAAGAGAACAGGGAGGATACAGACGAGATCGCGCGATGCACAATGTTGCGCTTCAACTTCGGGCGTGGAGGGAGGTCTTCCGGGAATGGGGTGAAATAGTACGACGGATTGATGTTGTTTGCCATGTCTAGTGGAGTAAGTTGAAGCGTACACTGAGAAAGACTGTCAATGATGAAGCGATTCGAGCCGTATTGAGAGTGCTGTTGCCTCTAGAAGTAGCGAGGCGCTCGCGATGGCGGCTGAAAGTTCCATCAACAATTCACTACTTCTTTCCTTTACTCTTCACAGGTTCACGCTGGACTTGCTGCCTAGTGCCAGGTGAGTCAGCACGTGAACTCACAGGGCTAGCCTCTCTTCTCTGCATATATAAATCCCGTACTTCCCCTTCTTCTCCTCACTACAACTCTTGGAGTTCCTCTAACACCCGCGTTCAATCGCACAAGAGGGATCTCGTTCTTTTCAGGCCTCCTGCCTCCCATCTATGCGCCACTCGATGCGCCTCCTCCGTCCAGTAAGTCGACATCGTCGCTACTGAGGTCCCGTTGAATTTTGCTCCTTCAAACGTGTGCTGCAAACAAATGCGGGCAATGCGACCGAAAGGTCGACGCACGTTAGCTAGAGCTACATGTGCTGCGACTTGCAGGCAATGCGAACTGAGAAGTTCGACGCATGTAGCTCGAAGCAAAGACATGTGCTGCAGGCAACTGCAAGCAATGCGAACTGAAAAGTTCGACGCATATAGGTCTATATGAGACATGTGCCACATGCAAATGTGGGCAATGCGGACCAAAAGGTTCGACGCATGTCGATGGTATGTGCTACAGGCAACTGTAGGCAAAGCGGATCGTGAGATTCGACGCATACTGTAAAACCAGACATGTGCTGCAAAAGACTGCAGGCAAAGCGAGCCGTGAGGTTCGACGCATGTCTGCGACATGTCCTACGGGCAACTGTAGGCAAAGCGGATCGTGAGACCCGACGCATGTCATAGAAAATACCGTGTGCCGCAGCGGAACTGTGGGCAAAGCGAATCGAAAAGGTTCGACGCACGGAGGGAGCCGTGGGTCACAGGTGTTACTTGCGGTAAAGATGGACATGCTTCATCGCACGGCGAGGGATATGCAGCATGCGAGAGCTGGCTGCGAGCGATTTGCTCATAAGGTAGGCGAAAGCCGATACCATTCTTTTTCTTCATACTGCACATGTCCGTGTCGATCCGCAGTCTCTGAAGACATCTTTTTCGTTGAGTCTTGGCTCTTGTAGCCAGTCTTGAAGAAGAGGACAGATGGAGTATGGAGGTAAGACAGGAGGTGTACAGTAGTTCAAGGTATTTCATGTTGTGCCGTGCAACCTCAGCCGTTGAGACTTGCCATCGCATAGTTTATCCACCGATGAACTCTTCCCTTTTTGCTTCTATCCTGGCCTTCTTTCAACTCTTCCTCGTGCTTAATATCATCCTTCTTCTTTTCGGCTTTGCACTGTTCCTCCAGCTTCACTTGCTTTTCCACTGTCAAAAGTCAGCGTGAAACTCTGTGTCCCGGTCGGAAGGAGTGATCTACACTCTGCTTTGCTGTAAACGTTGGCTCCAACTCCTGCACTATCCATGACGATGACTCTAGCAAGATGCGTTGACAACCGTAGAAAGGTAACGTGTGGCTGGACAAAGACTTTAGGTCAGCGAAGACGTGCTGTCGTGGATGCGGTGTAGCTTTAACTATATGCAGTGGTGATTGAAGGATTCGCTTCCATGCAGGCGGCGAGGCTGAGCACTGCCTGCACCGTAAGACATGTCACGAACTAGCCGTAATCAGCAACGACAATGCGGAGACACATGGGCCGTTACATAAGCAGTGACGAAAGCCAGCATAATGAATCGATGCTTCATAGTCACATTATGATTGGTACTCCTATGCTAGACAATAACCCTGGACTTTATTGCCCGTATGATTCTCATCATCCTCTTCCTCGCAAGCCATCGCACGAAATGACTATAACATGTCTTCTACTGCATGAACTTCTCAACATCGGAGAAAGTTAAGTGCCCATTCGAAACCTATTTCTTGGAGGCGACTTTGGCGAGGTCGGCAAGGGCCTCGCGGCGCTTGAACTTGGCATCCTGGATAACGCCTGCGTGTGTCAGTATCATTCGAGTGTAGAGAGAATGAGCTCCACTCACTGGCATCGGCATCGCTACTGAAGTTGCCAGACCATGTGATGAAGGTCTTGCCCTCGTGTGCGCCGGAGGTGACGGGGTATACGCGGATGGTGGACACGACGGAGGAGTAAGAGAGCTCGGGCTTGGAAGTGATGACGGAGTATGTGATGAAGTGGTCGATGGACTGCATTTACGAGTCAGTGGCTGCTGGTGTTGTTTGCACCAATGCACCACTTACCGAGTGCTCCTCCTGCTTGACCTCAAGCTCGGCGCCGTCCTTGAAGGTCCACTTGACGATGTCGGTCTCCTCTGAAGTGCCCTTGACGAACTCGCTCTTGTCGAGCTTGGACCAGAACTTGCTGAAGTCCTGGAGCTTGATCAGGTGCCAGACATCGCTGAAAGACGCGTCGATGACGGCTGACTCGCTGACCGAGGTGGAGGTGGGGATGGATCCAGACATGTTGACTTGGGTGGTACAATTGGGGTCTTCTTAATTGGTTATGAAGTTTACGGGTGATGCAATGAAGATTGGTCGTCAGGGTCGTGGGCAGAAGAAGAAGTTTGGTGGGGCGCGCAGTTTGTTGCAGACTAATGGCGTCATAGCAACCTGCACTTCGGAAAGCTGCAGCTACCCCTCCTCCGCATCGCGACTGCTCGACATCGCCACTAGGCGCCCCCATCCTCATGTATCGTGACATCTGGGTGCATTCTTCGTCTTCAGTACCCTGGTTTAAGAGATACACAGGACAGTAGCCCTTCGCTTGGCCCCCTACCACACATCCGACAAACGTATGTCTACCTACCTGGGTAAGAAATACGAGACCTTGGGCGGCTTCAATCCTGTAGACCACGCAAAGTATCTCTCTCAGATCGCGCTGGATACTGCAATATAGTACAATACTTGTCGACGTTTCGTGGTTTCACGCTTTGTATACGGTGGTCTTGTCACCACTCGCGACACTCGCTACAACCTTGAGCCTCCCGCTCATGTCCATTCGAAATCTTTCCAACACCTTCTCTTTTTGCTTTTGCATGCGGGCAGGTGATACCTCCGTCGGCGTCCATGTCCTATCCCATAAGCCCAGCGTACACCACCGTGCAATACCTGTGGCCAATCACAGTCCTACCGCCACAGCCACCGCCACATCGGAGGAAATCAAGCCCCGACCTGCCAGCCGTCTGAACGCGCAACGCCCGTTTGCCTACTCACCACGCGGCCAGGCGACACTCTAGGCACGCGGCCTGGAAGCCTATCGTCGATGGCCCTTCTGGTTATTTCTTTATCCTTCTTTCGACTTCCCAAAATCATGGGTGATTGGTCTCTGCATGCAAATGGCGCGATTGGTAACCCGAAAGGCTGCCCATATGGGTGGCAAGTAAGTCAGAGGAGGGGTGCACATACGTACGTTCGCACGTGCGACCTGATGCCTGGAGCCGTTTGCTTTGTATAAGACGCCCAAAAAGGTAGGCTACGATATTCAATCCAAACACCGCACTTCCTTTTACTTTACGATACAAGTCATCATCATGCCATCAGTCACATACATGAACAACTCAGCTCCCTTTTGGGACTTCATCGCCGGTCTCGAACAACAAGGCTCCCAACACCCATTCTTCGCACAGAACCGTAACGACGACGGCGAGAACAATCGCGAGATGCCACCCCAAGATGCCCAGGATCCCTTTGCACCGTTCAGATGGGGTCACTTCTTTGGTGGCGAAAGGGGAATGCCTCACCGTGGTGGGCCTCCTCATGGTCGCCCCGAACGTCGTCATGAGGGAGCTACCGGAGAGCCAAATCAGGAACGCAATGAACAGCCAGAAGCCGAAAAGGATGCTACGATGAACACTGAGTACGACAACGGTGAAGGCCCATCGGGCAACTCTGGGTCTGACAACGACGCTTACAACGGTGGCCGACCACATGGTCGCTGGGGTGGAGGGCGTCGAGGACGCTGTGGCCAAGGCGGCCCTGGAGGCTCTGGCCCACACCATCACTCCCATCCCTACGGCGGCTCACCTCGTCATGGACCACACCATCGCGGCCACCGCGGAGGCTGGGGGCCATGGTCACGCGGAGGACCCTTCGGAGGCATGGGCGGCGGACCTTTTGGTGCCGGTCATAATGCCTGGAACTCCTTCGACCCCTCCACTCTTGCCGCCCAGCTGTTCAACCAGTTCACTGACAGCCATCCCTCCAACACGACCAACACTGCCAAGCCCACCGAGGCCGACGACTACACACCCGACGCCGACATCTTTGACACCGAGTCTGCCTATGTCGTTCACGTCTCGCTCCCTGGCGCTAAGAAGGAAGATGTTGGCGTAAACTGGGATGCTGAGAAGAGCGAGCTTAGCATCGCTGGTGTGATATACCGCCCTGGCGATGAAGAGTTCTTGAAGACACTGGCCCTGGACGAGCGTAAGGTGGGGGCTTTCGAGAGGAAGATTCGCCTTGGGACGAGGGCAAACCCGGCCAGCGTTGATGCTGATGGCATCACGGCGAAGCTGGAGGATGGTGTGCTCAGAGTCGAGGTACCAAAGCTAGACTCTGGGTACGTTGAGATCCGCAAGGTGGATATTGAGTAGGGCGGACGCTGTTAAGATTGCAAAGAGGCAGACAGCTGACCAGGCTATGATATGTCATGTGTAGTTTTCTCTCGGATGTTTGGATTGATTGTATTGCTGTATAATGAACTGTTTCTATTATGACGTTCCATAGGTGTTTGCTCGGTTTCTTGCCGTTCTTTCTCTTTCCACGTGCTTGAGCTAGGTCATGGCAAACCATGTAGCTGAGTGAAAGATGAAATGACTTCCCCCATTAGCCTCTTTCGGCTTCACCAGCCCGGTGAGCGCAACGTCAGTGAAAGGGTCAGTTCAAAACAAGCGCTCACCTCCGATAAATGGGCCCACTACTCAGGCCCAAGTTTGCATCACATCAAACGCGTCTCGTTACCTTTGACTCTCAACTCTGACCTACACCACACCAGAAAGTTCAATCATAGCCCTTCTCCAGAGCCATGACTCCTCCTGCCGAGCTCACTCCACCGATGGAAAACCCGCGCCGTTTCCCGACAGTCGAAGAAGACACTCCCACCGGTGAAGCCAGTCAGACACCAACGATCATGTCGGCCTCTGGCTCATCTGCGGCTACCGAAGGAGTCACCACCTCTTCTAATGCGTCCGCTGTCGAGCCACCACCTCATGACATTGCCGACGTCGTCCTCTCATCGCTATCAGAGCACACAAAGCCTCAGCCCATGGACTCCGCTATCAAGACCGCAGACGGCGAAAAGTCTCACCCCGGCTCTGCTAAACGCAACACTCATCTGCCTCCACCAGTTTGCATTCGATCTGGACACCTGCAATACTACACCTCTTTCCCACGTACATCGCCAGAGCAAGTCTCCTCCATCTTCCCAACTGAGCTTCCGCCGCGCCCTCCACGACAGCAATCGTTCTTGAAGCGGCTGCAAGGTTCATCTGCGCGACCTGCTCAGACTGACAAACAAGTGTCTCACGATCACACTTATCGGACGCCCGACATCGAGTTGGCTGCACCTGGTGAGACACTGCGCTCTCATGATGTGGGTCGGTCTCGAAGCCTGATGTTCTGGCTCTTGATTATGCTTGGTATCTGTTTGAGCAGTATTATTGGGATTGTCATCCACTGGGCTGTGACCCGCGAGGAGTAGACGGCTTGATGCAGAACGCGGCTGAGGGGGGTGTGGGAATGAAGCACTGCGGTTGGATAAGCGGAGATTATGGAGATCAATGGGACATCTTACGGACTTATGGCAAAGCATATCTAGAGTCTAGCATCGTATGAACATGGATGTCTTGCGAGCGCTCAGGTTTTGGGAGCTACTGGTGCCTTATGCGCAGCTGGCGACGTTGCGCGCAAGTATGCGCCTCACACAAGAAAGAAATTGAACACTCTGGAGCGTACAGTACTACACAAGCTCGCATGTCTTTCATTGTTATCCGTGTTCTAAACTCCTGACGCATATGTTGTAGTTGGACTAGCTGAAACGTCAATGATATCATCTTTGTATACATCCCATGTGCAATTTCCCCAGGCATGGCTGCGGAAAAAACGAGCTTGTCGTAGCCCAGCCTCCCCCAACCTCCCGTCCTCCAGGCATCCATGTCCAATTTCACAACACGACGTCTCTTTACTGATCGACCTTGCATGCATCTGTTGAGGCCAGACGTTCGCGCTATGCATGGGCGGCGCCCACCGCTTTGACTGACGCTCTATGTTGCTAAGGGAACAGCGGCCGTTGTCGCGATCTAATGCTAGGTATTCACAAAAGCAGGCTTCATTCCTATACGTCAAACATTTCATGCCTTAGCGAAGAGACGCATAAGGTTTGCGGAAGTTGTAAGTCGTACCTGACAGCTGCACAGCATCGACGACTCCGCAATTGTACCTTTCTGTCGGTGTCTCACATCTATCCGACCAACATGCACAGCACGTTTCTGAGGCGACAGTAGTGACACGGCGCTCGGAAGTTAACGTGGCTAGCAGCACCAACCACTTGATTCACAGCATGTGTTTTGCACGCACGCGAGGTTGTACATCACCGCCATCGTTAATCTCGTTTCGATCACAAGCTACTACGTTCACCCGCAGAAGACTCGCTGTCTACACAGGTTACACAGTGGCGGATGTAGGCGTTGAGGCGTTATGCATTCGTAATCCATGTAGACGCGCGGTTGTCTGGGTACCCTGTTGCTAATCTTGATGGAAGGACTAGGTATCTTGTCGCCACAGGGACTCCGCGGGATGATCATGATGCAGGAACGGATGGAAGCTATCCTAGAGCCGGGCGCTCGGTCAGCGAGCAGGGAGAAACATACTTTGCTAGTGTTGAGTATTCCCGAGGTTGGTCTGGAGCTACAACAATCTCTATCATGATGAGTTGTCCCTCCCAGAGTAACATCTTTGCTAGAGAAATTTACGGTACGCGGTATTTCAGAAGACCTTGCACCGAAAGCAATGTGTGAGCCTAGGCCATGTCGCAATTTTGCGAGCATCCTTTCAGGAACCAGCTTGTTTTGTACCTCCATTGATATGTGGGCAGTGGTCATTCCGCATGGTAGATCATGGAGACATGATGGCTGGGCCGTAGCTAATTCGCACAATCCGAATTGCCGGGTAATTTAATGAAGGACGTCATACAGCTTCTGCGAGCCATGTAGGTCGGAAGATTGATTCCATGTCGAGGATCAATTTGATTGAGATAGCCGACAAGATTAAACGACTCTGTGCAGACATGGGCCTTGTTTATCCGGCTTGATGGAGAAGCCTGCTCTCGAGACCTCCGCGGCACCCTAGGACGAACTCCGTGACCGGGTTTAACCACGGTTTACGGCATGCAGCCACAAGTGGGGGTTCGGTAGTCCGGGCGTCCCAGTTAGAGGCGGAAGGTCGACGCCAGATTTGTTCTTCGGTGCAAATATAGCTCTCTGAACATTGCGCATGCCTTGAAGATGATCGGACGTCGGTCCGCGGGCGATGTATACCAAGGTTCTAGTTGAGCCTCAGAGCACATGTAGTCGTCGCTTGCTACCCATAACGTAATAACACTACTGGCGAACAGACGTAGTTGGCAGACAGGAAATTTGTTTGAGCCAAGCTCGTCTCTGACCGACACTCGGTGAGCATTGCTGTAAGGCTGACTTCTCACCTGAGGAAATGCCACGAAGGATTGCGAGCTGAACGTCAGTCGCTGCACTATGCAGGTAAGCAGACGCACCTCATTCCTTCAATATTGTGGCGTTCTTTGCTGTCAGTGATCAAACCACCGACGCGGAAAGTACTGCACCAAATCTGACACTGGGCCGTAAGCCGTTCGCTTCTGTCAAAACCTTCGTGTTGGTACCGGCAACATGCAGATAGTGGACGATGCGCAGGGCTGGCAAGGATGACGTGGGAACGACTCTGTGGTATCTTCGCACCCATGGAGAATACTAGCTTGACCACTGCTGAGCAGTGATACTATGTTCCCGCGCAGATGCCCTCGATCTTGAAGAGTGCATGGGCGTTTGGTCTTCATCCGGCGATGTTGCCTTCCCTCGGACCACATATGGAAGGATGCATCCGCTTCAGCCGTGTATCCAGAGTGGCAACACTGAGACATCGCGATATCATTCGAGACATGAAGACATCGCCGACACTATGGCGCCTGTGGCTATCCAAGACTGCCGGTGCAGCTGTGGTGCATGTCAATAGTCTAATTGCGGTCCTGAACGTCATGAAAACGGTACGGCACGTTTTGAAGGAGGCGATTACAGCCGATTTGGGGCGCCTAACTAAGCGCAAAGTACACATCCCTCCAGGAAAACGTGTTCTCAGTGGCCAGTTTTGCGATGTGGTGATGTTGTGGTCGGTCCATGAGGTCCGGCCCCCCTCACGAACTCCGACACAGCATGGCAGGCTAGTCCGTGCACGGTCTAGCGTTAGCGGCAATTAGCTCAGATCGTCTCGACATGTTGGCTCGCTTGCGCTTCTGGGATCCTTCTTCCTCTCGCTTCACGACTATCAAGCTTTACAAGCACCGGAGACGGCTCTCAACCCCACGGTTAGCTCGGGCGATTGTTCTGCACACTACCCATAGCGGCATCCGCTCCCTGTGTCTACATGTCAATCGATGCCTCGCATGCCCCACTTTCTGCGCGACCCAAGGCACATCACCGCTTGCTGCTGCATCACAGCCTGCTGAGGCTGCCGCCGCCATGTACGACTCAGCACTTGCTGCAGCTCTACCAAGTATCCAGGCCGCTCTCTTAGTCCATCTGCCGCCGAGGCTCGGTAGGTCTAGCTGCATTCAGTCGTGTAACACGAGCTATGCCGACATTTGAGACGAAAGCGACCACTTAAAATTCTCCGTTCATCTACTTAGGGCTGAAATGTAGCCGTCTCTTATGCTCACAGCTCTGGGCAGGCCCTCATACTAAGCCCACGCCCTTACCGTTCATGGGCCGTAGACCGCGCTCATGGCGATCTTGGACGCTTCTTGCGGCAACAGTCTCTACATGGAGTGATCATACCATTGACTAGTGGTGGGAACTCTCCACTGCTGGCATCGGTAGTCTTTCGGCCGATCAATCGGTCCACTAGAGAGGCAGGGCAATGTTGCCATACTGGGGATATAATCTATCGTACCACCCTTTGTTAATCAAACCAGCCAGCCTTCGCTTTTCGTTTACAGCTTGATCTGCGCCTATCTGCACTCGTTGGTCCCGTGCGTAAAGGGTCTGGCAGCTGTCGTTTACATCTACGTTCTTTCATTCCTCCTTCCATACTCCACAATGGTTGTCTCAATCTTCAGATTGGCCACCGCCCTAGGGCTTTTCCTTCCGTCAGTGACTTCGTTCGCTGTGCCATCCGTCGAACACCTCACACCCAGGCTGCCTGAAGTCCCATGGAAGAAGAACGGTCTTTGGAGTGGGCGCGAAAGACGAGACGGCTACAAGACTAATTGTAACCATGGCCCACAGTCGAGAGGGTGCTGGAATGGCGACTTCAGCATCGACACAGATATGGACCTTCATTGGCCGAACACTGGAAAGACTGTCAAGTACCATTTGACCATCTCGAACGCCACTGGAGCCCCGGATGGGTTCGAGAGGCCAATCCTACTCATCAATGGTCAAACGCCAGGACCTGTAAGTGGGACACTTTGAGTCATCTCGTTTCCTTGCTAATATATTACAGACTATCTTAGCGGACTGGGGCGATGATCTTGAGATCACCGTAACTAATAACCTCCAAAGCAACGGTACTGGGCTGCACTGGCATGGTCTGAGGCAACTTGGTTCAAACGAGCAAGACGGAGTGAACGGTATCACCGAATGCCCAATCGCGCCTGGTGACTCCAAGGTCTACAAGTTCAAGGCCACGCAGTATGGCACAACCGTGAGTTGATTTCCGTTACGCATTACATGGGTGGAACCTGACTGACTGTTATAGTGGTATCATTCGCATTACTCTGTACAGTACGGCGATGGACTCGTGGGCCCCTTGGTCATCCGAGGACCAGCAACAGCGAACTACGACATTGACCTTGGTGCGCTTCCAATGACAGATTGGTTCCACGCGACCACTTTCACAGTGAACGCTGCAGCTGTCCACGCCAACGGTCCTCCAGTTGCGGACAATGTTCTCATCAACGGCACGATGACATCAGCCGCCGGTGGAAGTTACGCAGAGACAATCCTTACCCCAGGAAAGGCGCATTTGCTGCGCCTAGTCAACACCGGCATCAACAACTACCTCCATGTCGGTCTCGATGGACATAAGTTCAAGGTCATTTCTGCTGATTTCACACCCATTGAACCATTCGAGACCGACAACCTCGTTCTCTCGGTCGGTAAGTTGACCCGAATCATCTCATGTCTGCCCGTTCGTGGCGACGCTCACAACGTCTGTTCGTGCAACGCGCCCCCACCCACGAGAATGCGCCCACGATAACTATAGTTGGGGAACGTTTCACTGACATGGTCACCAGGTCAACGTTATGAGGTCATTATCAACGCAACCGAGCCTATTGGCAATTACTGGTGGCGAGTAGGTACTGGTGGTCGATGTGATGGTCCCAACGCGAATGCGGCAAACATCAGGAGCATTTTCCGATATGCTGGCGCTCCCGCTGGACAGCCCAACTCGACCGGCAATGTTCTACCGGTGGGCTGTTACGACGAGGCCAATATCGTTCCATACGCCAAGACGATCGTTCCCCAGGAGATGCCCGAGTCGTTGACTTTCGGCTTCAACGACAACTACACTAGCGATGTGACGCAAAACCAAGGGCTGGTGCAGTGGCTTGTCAACGGCAACCCTATGGCAATTGATCTCGATCGACCCACCCTACAGCACGTGCTGGACGGCAACGTCACGTACGGTAACAACCGTCACGTGTTTGAAGTCGATGAGAAGCACAAGGTAAGTCGCCTTCGCTTAACACGTTGATATCCCGACTAACGATATTTGTAGTGGCAGTACTGGGTCATTCAGCAGGATACTACCAACAACACTGCGCCGCCACTGCCTCATCCTATCCATCTCCACGGTCACGACTTCTACGTTCTGGATCAACAAGAAAACGCAGTCTGGAATGGCGACATCTCCCGCCTCAAGACCAACAACCCCATCCGCCGTGACACAGCCAACCTCCCCGCCAGAGGCTACCTTGTTCTCGCCTTCGAGTCCGACAATCCCGGCGCGTGGTTGATGCACTGCCACATTCCCTTCCATGTGGCTGCAGGTCTTGGTGTCCAGTTCCTCGAGCGCTCGTCTGAGATTAAGGCCAAGGATGGTTTCGCTGAGATGAAGAGAACATGCAAGAACTGGCAAACATACCACAGGGAATTCCACCCCAACGGCATCCTATTCCCTGGAGACTCTGGGCTACGGAGGTAGTCTTCCGTCGATTGCTACGACGCGTTTTCCATTCACTGTATCCTTTCTTATTCTTCATTTACTTAAAACACGACATTCCGTTGTGTATGCCTGGGCAAGACGGCGTTTCGTTTTCGCATCATAGATATGCGCTGCTTATCCGCGAAACCTTACCTATGGTAATAATGATAATTCTGAAAAGACCAACAAGTTCCATCAAGCTCCTCTTCGCCACCTTGAGATCAATAACATGTGCGAGCCAACTAATACAATTCCAGGTCGTCATGTCCAGGGCCCTGCATTCCTAGGGAGGAACGCGTCAGGTACCCGAAGTCCCTTATCGCATCCCCAGCCTCCTCCCCTCGGAGATCAGCAACCGACCACCTCATTTTCCATGTCCGGAGCAACTATCCCGAGGTTGCGATGCAAATCCGATGTTCCGCCCGCTACCCGTTGCTTTTCCTTGGTACAGCCTCGGCCTCTGGGGCGGTACCGCGTGCATGACACAGAACGTGGTACAATAGTCAGCACCTAATAACGCGCAGCATTAGTTCAGGTCGCGATGTGTTGGACCCGGGCTCCCGGGAAAAGGAAGGCCAAAATCATAAGCTAGGTGCGATGGGCGAGAGTTGGAGGCATTGCGCGGTTTTGTACTAGAGGGCCGGGGGGCTGGGGGTGTTGTTGTTTTCTCCAACCTCTTCGTGGAGAGAGTTTGGGAGGGGAAAGGTACCTGACGTCTTTTCTCGGGGTGGTGCGTGTTCTCGCATTGGTGAAGTCGTTGCGTTGGGAGAATTGCAGTTGATGACGATAGAATTAAGCACTTCCAAATGAACAGTGCGTTTTTCTTTGTTGATTTGTTACATCAATACCTATGCGCTGATGCAGAAAAAGTAGCGAACGGAAATGCAGTATACATTTTCCAATACAGCATGGCGCAGGATGTCGGGCATCACCAAGTATTCGCGCGAGGAGCACTGGATTGCAAGAGAAGCACATAAGTGAAAGCTTTGTCTCTTAGTCGTCAAAGCGCCTGCCGTCTACATACCCTCCGACAGGGAAAAAACTGAACAGGTCCGCAGATTGCATCACGATAGAAACGTGCAAAGTAGCTCACTCCCTAATACTAAAGAGTTGACCGGGTGACATGACTTGGTACGCACGTCTTTAAGCAACGACTATCCGCTTCCTTCCGGTTTCCTTGTACGAACTCGCTTTCTGCCGTCATTTCTTCTTGCAACCCCCCGATAGATTCATCGTCAGGCAACCTCTCTGACCTTCGAAGATGCGTATCTTTTCGACGAGCCAGCCGCTGGGTCCAACGAACCAGCTACAGCTGACTTTGTCGATAGTAGAATAAGTGGCCTGGCCATTGCCAGGATTCCTGAGACCTGCAAGGACAAACACGGGAAATCCATGTCCCCACGTCCGCGCTTTCAGTTCCAGAATGCCAACAAGGTCGTTGCGAGTGAGCAATGAGATCCAATGTTTGCTTCGATATCGCAAGAGCCGCTCTAACGGCTCAGCAGTAATGTCTGGATCGTTGTTGAAAGTAACCTTGATGTCCATTGGATGATTGATGAGAAGTCGCAAGAGTGGAATCAGATCAGTGATTTCAAATTCGTCGTATCTTCCTTGTCCAACACCCAGATGTACATCTGTCACTGGCAGGAACTTATCGTGACGATCGACGTCGACCTTCGTGGTAATGAGGAACGTATCAATGTAGTGGCATGCGTCGTCGATGTTAACGATATGCTGGTATAGCAGCAATGGTCGGAATTCGCATCGGATTTGTGTACACACGTTTGTAAACTGAATAAGTGGCATGTCACCCCTGCTGACTGAATGTGGTGTAGATGCTAGGAGGAAGCCGTAGATCTTATTTCGTAGTTCTAGAAAGGTTCAGCAAACAGCTGACTGCGTCAGTCATTGGTCTAATCTTACCACCAGGTAGCTTAAGAAACGGGAAGATGTTGCTTGAGGGATGAATTGTGTCAGCATCTTGCGCACGTTCGGGGGAATGAGCCTGTTGAGAACTCGTCATAGTGAAAGCTGATGATGCTCATGTCAACAGCGGCCCCGGCCCCTTTATAGCGTTGGTGTTTGTATAGGAGAAGTCTCTGGAAAATACAGGTCATTCGGAGACCTTTTACCCTTCTCTGCTTCCGCAAACAACAATTGCGTTCATGTCCACCAAGCCATGTGCTAGGAATTCGTCTTGCGCGTCGTTCTTACGATGCGGCAATGTAGCAGAAATACCGCTTCGTCGAGCGAATGACCATAAATTTGTGTGATGTTGGTAGTATTCAGGGCAATTGACGAGTGGTGGATCGATCAAGTCACAGACGTCTGAAGACCTCCTGGTGTCACAAAGAACCTGACGGTTTCGGTGTCTCATCGCTCCGTACGCGGCAATTAGCCCACGCTTGCTGGTTTTTCGCTCATTTGAAAGTGATAGAAGGGGTTGTATGACTTCTGTGATGCTATGATATTCTCCATATGTACACAGCGTCTATTCCTCCGCGCGTTGTTCTTCCAATGATAATGACTAGAACTCGGAGATCATGTCGCCCCTCCGCTTGCCGCGCATGTCCCACTTGCCCTGTAAATTTTCGTCAGCATCCATACGTCTTGCTTTCCATATACGCAGCGTCTCGAATGCCGCTTCCCCACCGCCCAAATGCGTCCTTGTCCAAACTCACCTCTGTCATGTATCCTGCCGTACCCAGCATAGCGGGCACCGCGACGACGTAGGCGAATGTGAGCCAAGCTGTGCGCTTCGTCCAGCGGAAGTACTTGTGGCGGTTGACAGTCATGTCTGTTCCTCGTCAGTACCGCGTATTGCGTATCCCCCTCCTCTATTGCCCATGTCCCAACTCTTGCGCCTTTGAGGCCAATCCTTCTTTTCAAAGCGCCGGTTTTCGGGATATCGCAGAGGTCTTCAGGGTGCGGGGTCGGTGGTGAACGTACTGGCCCATTTGATAATGGCGGGATCCGCGTGGATCACTGCGTACAGTCAGCGATTGCGCCCCCAATAGCCCTCTCCGCGGTGATACGCACTGCCGTGGTTGTGACCCGCCATGCGGCGGAAAGTTGGCTGCATGTTTGCGGACTCTTGCGCGTGTCGAGGTGTTGCGCAGTTGGTGAGCTTGCGGTTGACGAGGTGCGCGCGGTGAGGTCGGCGGAGGTGCGGCAAGTGCCGCTGGGTCTTGGCGCTTCAGGATATCATCATGTACAATCACCAAACAGCAACAGGCTATATGAGAATGCCGTCATGAGTGTACATTAAGCTCTGCGTGCTGTCGGAGTAGTTCCATGTCCTTCAAAGTCGCCTTGTCTTACGCTCAGGCCTCTGCAACGGCATGTTCTATCCACGCGACAACCCTTGATAACATCTCGACCGACTTGCCCCGTCTTACACACCCTCAGTGTCTACAAAACTACTACATGTAGTAATTGTTGATGCCTCGTTCCTGCTTCTCATCGATGCTGCGGAGGGTCGGCGAAACCGACACTAGATACATGGATGACCGAGTGCCCGAGCGGGCAGCCAACCACCGATGGGCGCTGAACGCCGAAGCTTGTGACGGCATCAGATAAATCCGTCCAAGAACCTCGGTGGTATTGAAAACTTACTTTCATCACTGCAATTACTGTCCAGAATCTGCTGTAACCACAGATTCCAACATCCAAACTACCAAGGACCGTCGCAAACATGTCGAACCAGCAGGGAGCAAAGATCACCGTCCATTGGTAAGTTACCAAGTCTGTCACATGCCTGTCATCCCCGTGCGGTCCACGGGTCCCACCACATTGCGCCATCGCCATCAGCAACCACGACTAATCAGCCAAATAGGTTGAACAAATCCCGTGGCCAGCGCGTGGTCTGGCTGCTCGAAGAGCTCGGCCTTGAGTACGACATCGCGGTGCACAAGCGCGATGAGAACAAGCGCGCGGGTCCCGAGCTAAAGGCCATCCATCCTTTGGGGAAATCGCCATGCGTTACCATCAGGCCTGCGAACTCTGAGAAGGACATTGTCATCGCTGAGAGTGAGACGATTATGGAGTACATTTGCGACCACTTTGGCAAGGACTTGGTTCCCAAGCGGTACCCTGAGGGACAGGAGGGTGTGCTTGGCGCTGAGACTGAGGAGTGGATGAGGTATAAGGTGAGATAGATTTAGAAGTCGACTATCAACAGGACAAAACAGCTAACATGTATGCAGTTCCTGATGGACTACACCGAGGGTAGTCTCTTCACCATCCTGATCCTGGCGCTAGTCACCGGAAGTAAGTATACCCTGCTACCTTCCCACTTCAACACACTCACCATTGCAGACATCAAAAACGCCCCCGTCCCCTTCTTCCTCAAGCCCATCACTAACGGGGTCGCCGGTAAGATTGACTCTGGCTTCGTCGACCCAGAGCTGAAGACGCACTTTGACTTCCTCGAGGACTACCTTGTCAACTCTCCCAGCAAGGGCGAGTTCTTCTGCAGCGACAAACTTACCGCTGCGGATATCATGATTCACTTCGGACTTGAGGGTGCGACACAGAGGCTGCCGTTGAGCGAGACCAGTTACCCCAAGTTGTACGAGTACATGAGGAGGCTGCAGAAGACGGATGGGTATATGCGTGCTGCGAAGAGGGTGGAGGAGGCGAGTGGAGAGAAATACGTTCCGTTTAGTGACGCGAAGTTGTAAGGGTCTGGTCTCAAGATGTATATGCTACTGCAGATCAAATATCTGGAGTGGTGACTCCTAATTACAACCATCGAGTCTGTTCTTTTGTTTGCATGATGTTACACGACAGTTGTTTTGCTTACCAAACATACACCGGCCGTCTAACTAGTCATAGTGTTTCGATTCTTACCCACGAGAGCTCCCACACGACACCACTACACGCCCACACAAGCCGCTCCGTGACGTAGAGCGACAACAAATCGGCCGAGTGGCATAAGCAATCAAGTCTACGCTGCATTAATAATCGAAAACAAGCTCTAACGCCCAGACCGCGACTGCGCACAGTCACTACGAAAGCGAGACTCCAACACCGCCACAGAGAATAACACATGCGACTGGGGGAGATTGCCCAAAAGAGGCTTCCACAGGTGGCTTTGATACGCGAGTGAACAGTTTAGGGCGAAGTGGCGTAAGCTTAAAGTCACGGCCAAGACATACGGCTTGCTTACAGTGATTTTTGGGCTTCGTGGGGACGAAGTTGATCACGAGTACAGTACCCATATCGTTCTCGCATAGATTCATACGCACGAAAAGATGTGAGGTATGGGCCCTCGAGCGGAAGGTGCCGACGACAGTGTTGGCATCTGCTCACTCAACAACACCCTTTCGTATTGGAGGTCACGTGTAACACTTCTATTGGTTTGGAACTTGAGCTCGGTCTCTCATCCACTTCAATGTGGGCTGCGTATTTTAGAGAGTTACTTCATCGTATTGGGCACTGACGAACATTGTAGTAAGGAGCAAAACGTTCACCGCGTAAACGTCATGATAACGCCATCTCTTGTCTCCCAATGCTTGTGCACTCGGACAGTGCGCAAGAGAAGAGTCATGTTTACGAGTGTTGGAAAATGGAAATTCCATCGCCGAGCACGACCGTGACTTGGGGCGACAAAAGCTGAGTGCGTTACGGCGGCAGCGTAGCCCTAGGAGTTTTCCACCGGTGTACTCAAATTGATGGGTCAACCACTTTGCGAGCTCTTCATCCTGATTAATCAGGATCAAAGCTCCCGTCTGAGAGTCATTCGGTGAACACAGGCTCTGGTGGTGGCCTTGGACTCAAGCTCTCCAAGGCACCCAACCTTGGAATGCTTATTGATTCTCACAGTCATGTAGGCGTCCATCCTCGTACCATCACCACCACCACCTACATCATGTCTCGTCTATTTTGCACACGTTCAGGCATTCATAGTTAAACTGCTGATGTGAATTTCATAGCCATGAGAACAAGCACGTCCAATAAGTGTTGATGATGGCTGTATCCGGTATCATTCCTAGTGTCACATGTGTAGAAGTTGTTGGTTTTGATGCGTGTGTGATCAGACGTGGCTGGAATAGACCGGGCGTAAAAAACGCCTTGACAAAAAGCTGGAGTGGGAACGAGAGGGAAGACAGTCGGTCAGGAAGATTCTATAGAGGCATATAAGGAATGCCAACATCCTGCCAGAAGCTCCTCACCACACTCGCATCTTCTCAATCAACCTCATCCATAACAATACAACCAGCAAAATGCACTCCATCCTCATCACCACCCTCCTGGCTACCCTCGCAGTAGCCAACCCGATCGCTCCCGGACCTCCCTACCACTCCAAACGAACCATAAATCCCAACACCGTCAACGCCCTCACCGCCGCCGAACTAACCACCCAACGCAACGCCCTCCTCCTCGCACAATCCGAAACCGCCCGCGAAGCCATCCTCTTCCCCAACCCACCCAACGCCGCAAACGACACCTTCCAATTCATCAACAACACCGTGACACCCCCCACCGCCGGCTCCATCTTCCTATCTACCATCAACAACTTCCCAGCACTGGGCTCCACGGGCCTCGCAGCAGCCGTGGGTTTCGTGAATCCCTGTGGTCTCAACACGCCGCACTGGCATCCCCGCTCCAACGAGTTCCTCACCGTAACCCAAGGAACACTAATCGGTGCACTCCTCCTCGAAAACGACAGCGGTTTCGGTAACGTTGTCGGCGGCGCACCACCCGTCCGCGGCCCTTACAAACAGATCGAAACCACACTGTCCAACTACACCGGCATGCTCTTCCCCAGGGGTCTCATCCACTGGCAATTCAACCCCGAATGCGAGCCCGCTGTTTTCGTCGCGGGTTTCGATGTCAACGACCCTGGCCGTGTGGAAGCTGCCAGGGGCTTCTTCTCCGGTACGCCGGATGAGGTTCTCGAGGCTAGTGCGGGTTACAGTGAGTTCTTGACGCCGGAACAGATTGCGGGTTTGAGGCCGCAGTTGACGAGCGATTTCACGGCTATTGTGGAGAGTTGCGCGAAGAAGTGTGGGATTCCTTACAAGGCTCCTGGGGGTGGTGAGTCTTCTTCGACGGTGAGTGGTTACCCTACTGCTACGAGCGGATACCCGATGTCTACAGGCGGGTACTAGGGTTGGGCGACATATGAGGTTGGTTGTTCAGTCTGAAATGAGATTGTAGGTAGGATCTCCCAAGGGATAGGTAAAGATGATCGTTCGTTTGTGAGTATATGATGGCGTTTGGGATTAGATCGCGCTTTCTTTTGTATATAGACGCTCGCTAGATGATTTTGTTATGGAATATAGACTGAACTTCCTCGCGCTAGCTAGCCAGATTGATCTTGCAAGTACTGTGAAGGTTACGATGCAGAGCCCACATGACCTGCACTCTTTCAGCAACACTTGAAGTCAGCAACCGTCCACTAAGTGATTTTGCTGCTCACTACGAAATGCAGCGAACGCCTCCTGGCTTCATGATAGCCATCACCTTTTACCATCGTGATATTATGTATCCTCCACGCACAACGATGAGAAAGTCCAGACGTATCTTGTGCTAAGCATCCAAGCTGCAAATAGCCAGCGTTTACGTCTTGTTGGTTTGGGCAGAGGAACTTGACAACCTATTCCCACATCAATCAAAAAAAGACTCCGAATAGGCCCACCGCCTACATCAACATAGAAGCGTACAACATAGATAACCTAGCGTCGATGTAGGCTCTAGACCTGTATAGTTTTTCCTCTCGTGTAAGGTGTTCCCATCATGTCGGCACAAGTTCGGCAGTTCAAATCAACGTTAGTGGGGCAAAAAATTGCAAAAAAAAGTGCAAAAACATACAACAGCGGGTATTCCCCAGTGGTCACCCACCTGAGTACTAATCTGCCGATATCTTGCTTAACTAGGGCTGAGCGGACGGGAAGCTGTGGTCTCAAGATTCTATGGTCGTATGTGGAAGAATTGGTTGGAAAATATCGATATATTGGCAGGTCGACTGCACATTCGCGAGAATTCTGCGTCGACCCTAGCCCGCTTGATCCACTATGCTAGCCACCACCCAGGAACTTCCTCGAAGAATTGCGTGGCCGCTCGTTGGTAAAAGCTTCAAGTTTGACGGCACACAAGATGACTTGCATCCTCTTTCCCTCGGCGTCGCCCTTGACAGGTTCGACGCGGATGCGCCAGTGCGCGCGCCTGACTGTCCATTGTACATCTTCGGCATCTCCCCCTCTCTCCTCAGTCCAGAACCATTTCTTCTTTTGATGTATGCTGCGAATGCCGATCATACCGTATTCATCGTGCGTGAGCTCCGCCGGTGATCCGTCGATTTCTAGAGCGGTATCTTCATAGACCCGTACACGGACGCGACGTTCGCTGACGCCTGAGTTGGCTGGGCTGACGGGTTGGGCGGCGACACCGGCACCAGATTGCAGGTACATGAGACCTAAGGGTTGTGTAGCGGGTAAGCCCATCTTAGAGGCTATGACGGAGAAGAGAGACGTTACTCGTGCAAGAGTCGAATCATGAAAAGTGGCACGAAATTCAACTCCGAATTCAGGAGATGAGTCAATCGCTATCTTCAAGGGAATGAACAATGTCGTGGCCTCTGTTGACGCAATTTCAACGACGAGAGTGTTGCTTTGCGCATGGTCGTCCGTATATGGTCGAGCGTACGACACATATCCCGCCTTCAAAACCGCACTGCTGCTTGCCGTTGATGGGGCGGGGCTTGCAACACTGCTGACGAGTAGAGGATTTGGTGGGACGCTTGTTGACTGAGCACCAGACACTGTTTCCGAACCTGACTCACTTCCTGAACCCGACTCGCCGAGGTCTTTATCAGGAGTGAAGGAGATACCCGATTGTCGGATGTCTTCAAGACGGATCAGGATCTCAGACTCTTGACGTTTTAGGTTATAAGATATATCGCAGGGTATGAGCTTTTGCTCTAGGCCCTTGAGATGGAAGTATCGCGCATCTCTGAGTAGGCGAGAGCGATGCGCGTCGCTTCGGATCTCGACATTGTAGCCCTGCAGTAATTGTATTAGCTCGCGGAAGACCTCCCCGTCTCTACTCGGCACTGAAGGAGGCTTGATGGACGGCGGTCGAAGCAAGGCATCGCGGTCCAGTCCCGGGAATGCCTCGTTTGGCGTCGAGAAGAAATGCGCAAAGCCTAGCGAGAAATAGTTCGGGCTGTCTCCGGGGGCAGAGAAGAGATCGCGTTGTATCTGGAAGGGGCTTCCCCCGATGCGCACGAAGATGTCGGTGCTGAACAGCTGTTTGGTGAGACGAGGCACTGCTGATGTTAGCATATATTCCTTTTGCTATGGATGGCTAAGCTTACGCGAGTAGAACTGCGCATCTGCATACAGCTTGACGAAATGTTCGCCGTCTCTCGGTGTGATGTGGTAGCCCTGGAGGTGGAGCGCGATATCGCGAAATGTATCCGGATCGCGGTCGATGTACAGCGTCCTCACGCCACCAGCACGACCGCCATTGTCATGCAATTGCTGGCCGAAGAAATGCGAAAAGTGTGAGGGTGCTCTAATAGTCTTAGTTGCTGTTCCGTTTTGATGTCTTCAGCGTGTACTCACCATCTGACGAAATCGACGCTCCTGACAGTCTGAACAGCTCCGACCCAATCTGTATTGGGAACACCTTGCCGGCAGGAAGGATGTCGAGTGCGCCGGGCGACCCAGGCACTTTACGTGGTGTCGAGACATCGATGACCCTTCCCTGTGGCCCGGTACCTTTACTCTGGTCCTTCCGTCGCTCTGTATTTGTGTTGTCTCGTGACACTTGCCGTGGTGTGGCTTCGGAGGTAACAGCGGAGCGTGTCATGGTTGGCGTTTGAGCGTGGTCCGGGGCTGTGACGGCTGGCGAAGCAGCTGAGGCGTCGGATGGTTGTCGCGACACGTTCTGGCGCTTCGGGGGGTTCTCCGCTGCGGCACTGTCTTGCTGTGCGGCTGAGGGAGACTCTGTGTCGGCCTTCCTCTTCGTGCCTGCTTGAACAGTCGGTCGTTGTTGCTGTTGTGCTGGAGCTGGTGGCAGCGGAGGCGACAGCTGGTTCTGGCTTTGCGCGACATTTGGCGCTGGAGTGACGCTCTGGCTCTGTGAGAATGCCTGGTACGCTGCTTCGCCTGCGGAGACAGGAAGCGGGATGTTGTAGTTGTTTATGGCATCTGCCTGGCCTTGGTATTCTTGGACAAGTTCGCCCTGCGGCTCGTACTGGTCCGTGAAGTCGGTGAAGTCGAGCGCGTCCCAGCCGGTAGGCACAGAGGAGCCAAAGCCCAAGCCTGCGAAGTGACCTGCCATCACTGGGTGCTGTGCCGCAGTGTAGTCGTGATACCCCGCGGCGAAGTCATGGCTATGCGCCTGGCTCGCGGCCTCGGTCGTGTTTGCGTCGTGCTCGGCATGATAGGCACCGTAGAAGTGCTGCGGGTGCTGTTGCGGAGCTCCACCTGCTTGGTCATAGGTTTGAAATGCAAAATCGCGAGATGATGCGCCCGGGCGGTCGGACATTGGCTAGCTACACCGGAAATCCTTCGCATTAAGCGACGAAGAACCTCAATGCAGAAGCAAGTTGCGACTTGCACAGAAGGAGGAATGCCAGCCCTGCGTTGCTGATGAGAAGCTGACCAACAGCTCTGTCATGGGTAGCTTGCGGGTTCGTTACTCAATGCGGTTGGCTGCACCCGGGAAGGATCCTGTGGAACTCGAGAGAAGAACGTAGGGAATAGCGAAACCTCGTAGCAATGTCGCTGAGCTACCGGAATGGCCCAGGCGGCCATATAAGAAGGCATTGCGAGCTACTGATGGTGAGGCTGAGAGTGCCCAGGAAAGGCTGACATGCTGTAGATGTGCAGGTGCAGATGGGAGCTGGCAGTCGGGGAAGCGACGCCCGGCGGCATCACCGACAGCAAGCGGGGCTGACGTGAGAAACCCTCCATCGCACCAACATCGCCCCGTTACGCTCACTGAGCGTCTTCAAACCTGCGTCCTCTAGAGAGACATATCGCTCAATGGTCTCCCGTTGCAAATGCCACGACAGCAAGTCGGCTCCCGGATCCATTCTTCGACATCAGAACATCACTCTCAAGTTCGGTGAGAACCTCCCAGGCCCACCAAGTCGAACGTGATTTTCGCATCTGGATGCCATGTATGCCTCTAAAGTCGCACCAACATCGCCCCGTTGCGCCCACTGAGCGGTATGCAAACCAGGACCTCAGATACCTGAGACACGTCCTGAATCCAGGCGGCTATTCCAACGACGTGTCAATTCCCAAATGCCTCGAAAACAAATGTTCCACGTATCAACGCGCCGAGTTTACAGCCTATGGCATACCCGGGTACCGTCACTTCTGGACGGATACAAAGCGTACTTCTTCAACATCGCGACTTGTACCACACCTTTGGTTCTAGACCACAATATAGCAGTTGTAGATCTAACATCTTCGAGTAATACGATGCCGCCCAAGTGCCGGCCCCGTGGCACTAGTGAAGGCATTAGCACGTTGTGAGGTACATCTGACACCGTCATGACGTTAAGTCATGTAGTCCAGTAGCTCTTAAGACCGTCGAATTCCCCTGCCTGCCTATCTTGCACTACTTCTCTTCCCTCGATTCTCCCCAAAAGTCGACAATATGATACAGAGCACTTCGAGAGAAATTTCTCCGCGTGTTTGCAGTCCAAGATGCAACATTTCCGCCAACAACACTAGCACGATACGACGTAGTGTGGACACCGTCTAGACATCCATCTTCAAAAGCTCTCTTCAGACCCGCGACTATCTTCTCATTCTCTTGCATGTGCACTATTTTACAGATCGACACGTCTAGAACAATACACGAAGAGATTCAGAGCGAGGTCGATTACAATTGAGAGTTCATTACATCTGCATAGATGTGTTGATCGAGTCTAAACTACACCAGAGGCCTCTCCTTCAGCCACAACACACCGCTGTAACCGTACTAAGGAGTGCAGTGCACTCATAGACGACCCTTGCTCCAAGTGCGCCGGTGTGCATCTCAAGGGCGTACGCCATTGAAGCCGGTGCATCCATGGTCAACCAAGTACTTCCTCTGTACCTTTCCAATCTCCCAGTGTTCAGGCACCTCGATGTCCTTCACCGCAGCCACCGTCTGAGCGACAAAGAAGAGATGATTTGGTAGTTGGGGATACGGTCCATCCTTGGGAAACGCGAAGTGTACGGTGCGTTCTGATAGTCCCGTCCCTTTGGACAGTGACCGAAGCCCCCGGAAGTCACGCCAAAGAGATGGGAACACGAGGTGAGCCCGTGTCATGCCAGGAAGAAGCTGGATCGCAGGATGACGACGGTGACAATCATATAACTTGTTACTTCGGCGGCTGTGCCGTGAATCCGCGGATTGGCCGCTTCGCTCGAGACGGTCCGGACTTCATCGATGAGCAAGACAGGACAGTCCACTTGTGGTCGGCCCACGGGATCACTGGCTCCAAGGCTCCAGTCGCAGAAATGTGTCAGATCTGTGATCAATGGCTAGTCAACCCCGCCGAGGCCATCTCTCACGCAGTCACGCATCTAGACACGGTGCAAACCATGATCATGATGCACGGATACTGTGGAGTAAAGATTGGACGCCATCTGATACCAAGACTATGCCCCTTCTGTGCTCATAACGAGTCTCTTCCAGCCCACGAACGCATCGCGACATTCACCCGCGAGGGCCACCCAAAGCATATCCGCGGCCACCTCAAATCTGTTGGCGACTCGCTCGTCACCTGCCCATGCTTTCCGTTGACTTGTACGAAAGAGGAGGAAATGGACGATCTCCAACTTGAAGCTCATCTCCAGATCACCCATGGATGTCTGATACCAGTCCGCATTAAGCGTCGTTCAGACGACGCCACCCCAAGAACGGCCGGGTTGCAGCGGGTAACTAAGAAGGTCAGCAAGAGTACGCGATGAGCTGTAGAACAACTCAGTGGAAGCAGAGAAGGTGTCAACGGAGGGTCATATCTCGTGGACATCAATTGTTGTGGGATTTAAGGCCATGTTATCGATTCTACCACATGTAAAATGCTTCCAATATCAGTCACGTAGCTAGAGACATAATCTATATTCATCATTCGTTTGTTATGTCTCCCCGTTGCATTATTGGAAAGGTTGCTCTATTTTATCAACTTGCTTCCCTGGTCGTCTTGGCACTCATAGACATATGTCGCGTCTCCTAGAAATAGCTTTTTGTCTTTTTTGTCTTCGCAATCGACGTTGTTAATGTTTAATATCCTAGTAGATAGGTTAGGTCTAACTAGTTTTATTTAGGTACTGTCTCTAGTCTTGCATAATGGCCTAGAGTTCTCAGCAAATCGTAAGTATGTAACTTAACATTAACGTAGGCTCTAGATTGTCTAGTTCTTCTCTTGAATAAGGTGCTGCTGTCTTGTTTGTACGGCTATAATGTTTTGATTGTACGACTTACTCCGGGACCTCAGATATCCTATAGGACATGAAGTCCTCGATGCTAAGATTATCATCAGCATTGTCAAATGCCCTGTTTCTAATGCCGTTCGATCTCACTTGAATGCAATGCTTGGACATTATGAGTTGGGTCTATTGTGCAGTATGTTTCCTACTCGATCGTACTGTTACATAAAATCGCCGTCTAAGCGAAGCAAGATCTAACTTGAATGACTGCAAATAAACGCAAAACACATAGAAGAAATGTGATATCGAACAAATCCATGCCAGCCATTATGCAAGAAAAGACAGACTTTTTATGTGACAAGTCCACCTCGAGACCCGCTGTCATGGCTGTCTTGGTATCATCTCCTCCGTCACTCTCTCCGCATCGCTCAAGACGAAAACTTAGTTAGTCTTAGCGATTTCTACACCGCCTGTAGCACCTAGTGCCTTCTTGATATCACCTTCCAGGAGTTAGCTTTGGGCGCGACAGAAGGCGTTGAGAAAAAAACTTACCGTAGATGGCGAACTGACCAGCGGTCAGGGTACCGACCATGAAAAGACGGGCACCGATACCACCGAAAGATCCGCGGAGACCGAGCTCCTTGGCGATCTTAATCAAACGGGAGGTGGTTCCCTCTCCGGGAAGACCCTTGGTCTTGTTAATCCTGGAGAGCATGGTGTCGGCGGGCTGGGAGATGATGGCGGCGGCGAAACCGGCAATGATACCAGAGCCCAAGTTGTAGACGGTCTGCATGCCGTTGGAGGTTTGGCTCTTGTCGACGACGGAATAGACGGCCTCGTTGACCTTCTCGAAGACGGCGAACTTGGCCATGGTGTAGGGGACCCTGATGGATGATTAGCCAAAAATCAACTCCCAATCAAAGGAATTGTACATACTGCTTGAACAGGATGGGTCCGAAACCAGAGTAGAAGGCACCGACACCCTCGGTCTTCAGGATCTTGGAGAATCCACCAACGAGACCGTTGGCGAAGGTTGGGTCACCGACGAGACGGATACGGGTAGCCTCGAGAGGGCAGAGGGCGACATCGGCAAAGAACTCAGCGACAGCGGCAGAGGCGAGGTAGACGGCAGTGCGGTTGTTGGCGGCAGTCTCGTAACCGACAAGGTTGATGGACTGCTGCTTGAAGAACTCGTAACCTCCGAACTTGAAGGCACCCTGGAGGAAGTAACCGGCAGCGGTAGGACCGAAACCGGTCCAGACAGCGCCCATACCCTCATTGGCGATGGTCTTGCGGAAGCCACCGATCAGACCGGTGTTGTAGGTGGCGGGGTCAAGTTGTATCCTGGTCTTGACGCTGTTGCACATGTCAGCTTGGCATTCTGTCGTCATTTTCGATACCTGTCAACTGTCGCAAAGCGTGTGCGAGGCTGCCATTGACATCGTCCCGAGCCATTGAGAGCGGCATAACGTACACATCGACGGGTGTGAGGGCTCCGTGGGTGACGGAGCAGCAGACGGCACCGGCGAAAGCGAATCGCGAGTACAGGGCCAGGCCAGTGGGCGCGGTAGGGTCAGCGGCCGCAAGCTTAGCCTTTGCGGCATCGACCTTGCTGGAGCCGGTGGCGGTGGGGGGAGGAGAGGTGGCCATTTCGCTGGTATGGAACGTAGAAGCGAAGGAAGTGGAGTGGAGAGGTTTGGTGGTGGTGAAGATGGACAGGCGGAGATTAGAAAGCCGCGATAGTTGATGAGAAGTTTTGTGCTTGGCGCTGGACCCGTTCTTTCCCGACTGCAATCCGGATATCCGCCCTGCAGCACACCCTCCATTCACATCACCGCGCCTTAGTGCGTGCCACCGGTATCAATTAATCCCGCACCCGAATTCCGATGCGCAGGTTGGTGCTATAGCAGTACCAAGATTGCGCATTATTCTACATCGCTCAAGCCAGGCACCGCTGGCGTTCAGCCTTACGAGACGCAAAATTTGACATACATGAAGCGACGTACTGAGATCGATCGGAATCAGAAACCTCAACAACCGGAATTAAGGGCGTTATCTCCGCCAGCATCGCCAACTTCCTTTCGTCCTCTTACTCCTCCTCTTGGATCTCGTTGCTGCTATTCGGACTTTCCTCGCGATTGATCAGGCGTGTCAATCCAGCCAGGTCGTCGCGTTTCGCCGTTACAGCTTCCAGCAATTCACGCATGGGTTGCCCTATCAGCCCGAGCTGCTCGAGCATCTGCTTCGCTGCTCGACGTGTGTCCGTCACGCCTTTTAGTGTCTCCTCGATTACCGTCGCCGTGACGGGGTCGTTGAGGCGCGCCGTCATTACCTTTTTCCTCTCATCCTTATCGAGACCCTTCAGATCAGCACCAGCGAGCTTCACCATCCGGAACAACACGGTGTCATGAACTGTTTTCATGTCTTGCGCATTGTTTAAGGTCACTTCCAGCTTGGTCTCCAGATGCGGGAAGTGCTCTGCGAACTCATGGTTGAGACTGTCGTAGTCGTCTGCTTTGTTACATGCGTCAAATATCTCCTCCAGCGATGGAGTGTAGACGCCTGGATGAGGTTCTCGAGAGACCCGTGGCTGTGCTGATCGAAGTACAGCCAGATCCAGCAGCTCGTCGATTTCGGCCTTTTTCAACTCGTTCCGCGCGCACTGGATCTTGGCCATCAGTCCTTGTCGCGCTCTTTCTGCCAGCTTCCTGTTATAGGCTCTCCATTTGGTCTCGCATCGTTTGACTTCCTCCTTGTTAGCATCTTCCTCTGCATTCTTTTTGTTCCTCTGATACGCACGTCTCTTCTTTTCACGGTCGAATCGGTGCTCCAGCTGCTCCTGTCCGCTCAGCACCTTGAGAGCAAGGTATATACCATCGTCCCTATTGGCAATCTCAGTTTCTTCCTGTCGAATGTGCGCTAACATGATGATAAGCATGTTAAATGGATCCTGATTCTTGAAACTTCTGGTTTCTGGTCGGTATGCGTGGATGGCTTTCAGTAATTGACGTTGAGAAGGTTCCAGGATACCATTTTGTCCAGTCTCATTGTCCTGGTTGCTATTTCTGTTGTCACTGACAATCGTCAAAATCTTTTCAACAACTTTCACTCTTTCCTTTAGAGCAGCGACCAGGGCCCGGCGCTCGGTCGAGTCACTGTTACGCTTATCGGCAATGCGCTTGTTCCAAGTGAGTATTGCGTCTAACATGTGTTCTTCTGACTCTTCGGTTTCCAACAGTAGTGGCTCTAAACGTAACGGAGCAAGTAAGTCGTCGAATACCCGGTCACTTGATCCGTCTGCGTTCCTGATTCGCTCCAGGACTGAGGTATCCATGCCTGGCTCATCAGCCCTTAACGCCGCTGCCACATCCCGGTACTGCTTTCCGTCCGCCACTTCTTCATCGATGTCAAGATGCGGTGGGCATGAAGCGTTTTCTTCTCGACATAGGTCGTCGAGTTGGGCTATGACGTCCTCGAGATCGAGGTCCGACGCCTCGTATTCATCATCATGTCGAGTCGAAGAGGGCACTGTGCTGCCCCTTTCGAAAGTAAAGCGCTCATCGAAATGTTCCTGTTCGCAGTCATCGGCAGTGTTTGGATTGGCCTGACGCAACCGTTCGCGCATCCGCGCTAGAGCCTCCGACCCACGTAAACTCCTCGCACTGATTGGTGGTACATCAGTACCATACATTAAAGCATCGTAAGCTGACTGACGTTCTAACATTTTATTGGGGATAATACTGGGGCAGGTTCTGCTCGCACAAGACCATGGTTGTGGACTACATACAATACTCCAGTCGTCACTGCCTTCACAATCAATGCTACACCAACAGCGTGGGATGCGGAATTCATACCCGCGCGGTGATGTCTACGCATCGAAATAATCACAGCACGAATTCTTCCTGCTCATTCTACCTATGCTAATCACATGGGTGCGGCGCGTCGAATGGGCCAATCCACGCCAGTGTGATTTTCGACACAACCATGGATCGCGCATGTCTACATTGGATCGCATGTCACGTCCACGGTTCACCATATACATCAGAGTATATAAACAGAGGCCGCCGTGACTATTTCAAAATTCCACATTCAACTCTCCACAAAACTCTTTCACACACAAGTCTTTCACAAAAGTCACAAGGCCCTTCAAAAGCACTCTTCACACAACGCTTTTCATCCACCACCACCCGAAACCATCCAAGGTTCCAGTCATGTTGCTCTCACAGCTCGTCAACGCGCACTTGAGTACCATCAAGCCAAAATCTCAAGAACCAAAACACGCCGAAGACTACGAGCTCGACGTCATGCCATCTGAGCCGCATTCCTCGCCGTCTCCGTTCCCGTCAGCCCATCCTTCAAGGGCTTCTTCGCAGATATCATCGCGGACATCATCACGAACTTCTTCACGGACATCGTCACGAACTTCTTCACGGACATCGTCACGAACTTCATCGCGGACATCGTCATGGACTTCGTCTTCGAATGCTTCAATATATTCGGTATCCACATGGGCAACTATGTCAACTACGTCAACTACGTCCCTCGACACCGCGTCCTCTGACGCGCCAACATCAGAGTCGCAACAATCAGGCTTCTCTTCACGCGCAAACAGCCCAGAGATCGACATGGAAGAATGGGAAGACATCGACCTCACAGACCGCTTCACCTTGGGACGTGCTTCACACTCCAAGCTGTTGTTGAGGGTGATCCAGTACCTGCGATCGCGTACTGCGCCGCGCATGCCCGCGACGCCGGTGCTGCGAGCCACGCATGATGGAAAAGCCATGACTGATATTCCGGAGTGGCATTTGGAGGGATAGGATTGGGTTGTCCTCAAGTTTCGACTCAGACGATTGTCATCAAGGAGGCGCAGTCACAGGCACGGAGCTGTGCTGCTTGGTCTGAATGGTGGTAGCGGATTTGGAGTTACTGCTGTTTGAACTTTCTACCATACTAGTGAACCCCACGAATGAAAATCCTCCGCAAAGTAATCGCACAAGAAAAATGAGAAAAACATGAAAACCCTTCCACTGTGATTGAATGTCAAAACACCTCCTCCCATGATCTACACACTCGTCTTCCTCCCCATCCGTCTCCCATACCTCAACACCCGATATCCCCTCCCAATCCCTCCCAAACCACCCCCACTCTACCGCCACAACCCACTAACCGTCTCCACCCCCCTCTCAACCACAGCCTTAACCCTCGCCCTAAGCGCATTATTCGCACACTCGACCTCCAAATCCTCCAACCAAACCTTGGCCACAAACCTATCAAACTTGATCTCCACGCCGGGAACCGGAATCCCCAGATTATGCAGCCTCTTCAACTCCGCTTTATCCTCCGCCGACAACTGGTCGTCGGGTGCAATGGGAGGCGGGAATGCGGTGATGTTGGAAGGGGAAGGGTCGGTGGAGTCGGGGGAGGAGGTAGAGGAGGTGTCCATGGTGTCTGGGTTAGTGTCTGGGTGGGCGGCAGCGGCGGGAGTCCCGTTTGTAGTAGCGGTTGTGGTGCTGTTGCGGGGGAGGGTGATGGGGCGGACGGCTTCTTCGCCGAATTGGGCTTCGAGGAAGAGGAAGAGGCGGGCTAGGCGTGTGGAGGGGTCGGTTGTGCGGTGCGGGTGCGGGTTTTTGAAGCGGTGGGTTAGTTTTGTGGTGGTGATGTCGTCGTCTTCTTCTTCTGGTTGGGGCGCGTGGCTGTGGGAGTGCTGTTTTGAGGATTCTGGAGGGTGGGTTAGTATGAGGGTTGATTGGGGGTGGGAGGGGAGGAGACTTACGTCGGACAGCTGCTGGTGAGGATTCGACTGTAAAGAGGACGGCGAGGACGGCGTCGGCGATGCCGTCGTTGATTACGTTGCCTTCCCATTCTACTTCTACTCTTCCTCCGTTCTTGATCAGGACGTTTACGCAGTCCATTACTGTGAATTTTGTTTCTGTTCGGCTGACTTCTTCATCTGCTTCTTCCTTGTGACCTGTGCCGTTACCATTCATCTTGCCGTCAACGGCAGCATCCGTGAGGCTGCTCTCTTTGATAGCGCCAAAGGTTCCTTCGAGAGCCCATCGTATGAGGTCGATACCGGCGGCTGACAGAGTGAGGTGCTGACGGCACATGATGGTGGTTGTGGTCAGACCGGCATATTCCTTGAGATCCTCGGGCGCCATGAGAGAGATCTTGAAGTCGTTCTGGATGAGAACTCCACTGATCATGTCCACCTTCTCCCCTTCTTGGTCTTCGGCAGTCTCACTCTCACCATTGGAAGACAGAGAGCGAGGTAAAGGTGGAGCAATAGATGCCAGCTTTCCGACTACCTTGGCGATCTTGTCGGTCTTGAAAGGAATGCGGAGTTCCTCGCAGTTGGCGGGCGAGTAAATCTTCGTGGGGACGGCTTTCTGGGCGTTGAAGGAAAGCAATTTAGACTTCAGGCGTGTCATATTACCCTTTTCGCCGTGAACAAGAATCTGAAATTCAGTAAGTAAGTGTTTTTCACCATGGACGTGGACTAAGCTAGACTTACAACGACCGGAGCGGCGACTTCTTGCACAAACTCCATGTTCTCCTTTCCATCAACGTGCGCCGCGAAACTGTACTCTTGAACTGTGCACCGTCGTGGAATCATGGCCTGCTCATTCTCCCTCTGACCTGGCCGGCGTGCTGCGTTACTAGCGCGGGACATGATTGCTGGGATCTGGTCCGGCTCGTGAACGATTTGTTTTGCCATGGTGCCTTCGACAGAGTAACCGGTGATGATGACACCGTTCCTTGGGTCGGGCGCCCATCGCTCAAGCAGCTCGCGCGATGTACCAGACTGCATCATACCTGGCGAGGCAAGCATGACGCACCCACCTAGATCGTCGAAACGCTCCAGACTCTTCAGTGAACGCACAAACTTGAAGTCCCAAGCTCCACGTCGACCGGTATCTCCCGCGGCTTCGGCTTCGGCCATGCGCTCAGCGAAGAGACGTTTGATGTTGTCGTTCATGGCCGAGACGTACGTTTGGTAGACCTGCATACACTTACGAGCTAAGCTGGAGTTGTAGTATATGGGTATCTTCTGAACTTCTGGATGCTTGCTCCAATATTCGTCGAGAATAAGAAGAAGCTCCTGGGCTCTACCCAGGGCGAAGACTGGAAGTAGAGCACGACCTCCGCGGTTGAGCACGTCGGTAATAGCCTTCATGAGCTGTGCCTCTCGCTCGACACGTGGCGTATGCATCGAGATACCGAATGTTGACTCGGTGATGAGGACGTCGATCTTTACGCCTGGCGGTACTGAAGCTGATACCAAATGTCGATCGTCTTCCCGCGAGTAGTCGCCGGTGAAGAGTATCTTTAGGCCTGCAATCTCCATAAGAAACATGGCCGCTCCAAGTACGTGGCCAGCTGGGTATGGTGTTATCCGTACACCGGATACGGTGTGGGTGGTGTAAAAGTCGATTGACTCAATCATGGGATAGGTGTTGAGATGGTCCGCCTCGGTGTACATCTGGATCTTGGTCTCGGAATTGCTCGACATGTTACCGACACGGACAGAGTCTTGGATGAGCCATTTGTAGATGGCCTTGGTCGGATGTGTCATGAATACGCGACCCTTGAAGTTGGTCTTCGCAAGTACATAGGGTAGAGAGGCAGCATGGTCGACGTGGAAACTAGCCTGATGTCAGCATGCTGGAGGACGACTGGAGGACTCAGGGTGAGCCCGGAAGAAGCGCCCAAAGTTGTAGTTACATTGGCGGGAACCAGGGAGGGGCACATCATCGAAGTCGAGCGGGAGGAAGCAAATTATATTCCATTCATAGTGATATACAAGTCGCTGTATTGCGAGTGCCCTTTGCGCGCTCATGGTCCGACTCCAGTGATGCGCCGAACCCCAACTACTATGGCAAGCAAGACGCGCGGATACATACTGTGAAATTAGTAGCACGTCTACGGTGCTAAGATCGAAATCATCGTAAAATGGCATGGCGGACAAGCCTTCGTGTGCGGGATGCATACCGGCATCAAGCTGTCCCTCGTTAGTATGGCTGGCGTAGAATATACGAGTCCTAAATGCGCACCATGACGGTCTTGCCCTTGTACTGGATGATGTGACACGAGCGGCCGACCTCGTTACCGCCTCCTAAGCAGAGGAACATGAGCTCGTCGGAAGGATCTATTGGGTCTTCGTCCTCGGGCGCCATAGCCGTCGCCTTTCTCTTCGACGCCATAGTTGTGTGGGTTGAGATGTGGATGTTTTACTAGGTGGTATACGGGCGACGGAGGTGAGGCTACGGGGTTGGTGGATGCCCAGGTGGTAGCCGAAGAAGAACGCGTAAGATATCTATAGACCGCGCCTGGACCTAGCTCATTAATCGTGAATTGGTGTCGCAGGGATATTCAACGCCTCAACGGAAACGCCCAAGGGTGAGAGAGAAGTCGTGGCAGCGTCGAGTGAGAGCGGAGTGGTAGTTGGTTGACCGTTGCGGCTCTCTTTGTCTGGCGCGCGACTGCCAAGACTTTGTCCGTGCTCGTCATTCCCAGATTCATCGTCCGCTCTGTCAACCGCGACATCACCAACCCCGACGCGCCTGCCAACTCCACCCACCGCGCCTGCCCGCCGAACACGTCCCATCGCAAGCGCCATCGAGCCCCGACTATACTGCCGCCGGATGACGCGCCGATAGAAACCCTCTGCCAGCGCGACTCCCCGAAAGGGACGAGCTGCCCACCATGGCCTACCCGAACAACTACCAGTATCCGCCGCCGGGCCAGCAGCCCCCGCCGCCCGTGCAAACGCAGAATCTGGGCCACCAGCAGCAGCCGCGCGCTTTCTCACCGCAGAATTACCAGCAGTCGCCCACCGCCCTGTCCCCAACCATGGGCAGCGGCATTCCTCCGAATAAGCGGCAGCGCCTGTCGCCAAACCCGCCATCGCCTGCGCCGTACCAGTCGCCTTTTGGCATGCCTGGCGCGCCCCAATACCCTCCCTCGCCCTATACCGCTTCCCCTCAGACGCCTGGCTACCACTCGCTGCCCACCTCGCCCGCCGCGATGCAGCCTCCGCCCTTCCACCAGCCCCAGCCGTATCAGCACCCGAATGGACAGCCGCCAGCGCCCCAGGGCTCTATGCCGCCACCCAAGGTCCCTTATAGCAAGACTGGCGATAGTTCGGAATTAGAAAAGGCGAATGCGCGCGACTTGGACGTCAATAACATTAGCGATGTGCTCACAGGATCTGGTATCGATCTGCGCGCCGAGGAGGACAACCTGCTGCACAACTACAGGAGCTTCAACTCGCAAGCATCGGGCTCCACAGCATCACCACATGCTAGCTTCAACAACTGGAGCCAGCAGTCGGGCCATGGCGCATTCCAAGGGACCGGCGCACTTAGTCAAGAAATGACCAAGGAGCAGCATGAAGCTGAGTTTATCAGGAAGCACGAGCAAGCCGCCAGGATCCTGAACGAGTCAGCCCAGCAGCCGCTGAACGACCCGTTCCTATCAGCAAGTGTCTTAAGACATCGCATCGCGAAACGTGGCTATGAACACGGAATTCAGATCAATGTAGATGGCCTGTTCGACAAGATCCCGGACAAGGGTCAGCAAGAGATCGCACGTACGACTGCAGCCGGCGCCAACGGCGAACAAATCGTAGGCCTAGAGGCTGCCAGTCTACTGAACCAGAACGCTCCACTTGTGGAGATTCTGACGCTGATATCGCTGGCTGCCGAGGAGCGTGTCCGGACTATAGTTGAGGATTCTTTTGCTTTATGCCAAGGTCGTCAAAATACTTCTCATGGCATCATTCCCCCACAGATGCTTGATCTTGCTGTGGTGGATGAGGGCGCATCAGAGAAGATGGCCCCGCCAGTCAACATCTTGAAGACGCCGTGGGAGGCAACAGACAGCGCTGTCAGCCCTACAGCGACAGCCAGCAAGGGTATGTTTGTGTTGAATATTTTCTAATCTATTGCTAATCGATGTAGGCGTCCCCAATGCGGGACGATTACCAACGCCTCCAAGTGAAGCACCCCCGACTCCTCAGCGAACATACCAAAACGTCAATCACGTTGCCATTGCGCTTACGAAGCGTGTAAATGATGACTACAAGTGGGAGCAGGAGCGCCTTCGCAAGCGCGCAAAGCGTCAGGCAGGCGCCTCGGCCTCCTCAGCAGATACCCCAGCTGCCCCAATACCCATGCCGGAACCTGTGACCAAGAAGGCTTTGGCATTCGCCAAGAAGCAAAGTCAGTCAGACGTTGTCGTATTTGGCAAAGCCAACGAGACCGCCAGCATGGCGCTTGGTGGCAAGAAGAAGAAATACTCGTGGATGACGGGCGGTGGCGGAGGACCAGCGTCAGGTGCATCTACACCACGACCGGCTGCAGCAACAGGTGGCAGTGGCGCCGCTACACCTGCGGTCCAAGCGCCCGAAAAGGCTCTCATGGGCAAGAAGCGCAAGTTCGGCGACACCATTGAGCAGACCGAAACAGGCGCCGGCATTCAGCTCCGTGATCTCATTCATGTGCTGGACAACGACGGAAGAGAGAAGAAGACGCTCACAGTCATCTTGGCGCGTCTGAAGAACACAGAAAAGGATACTAAGCCTGAGGTCAACAAGGCGGCGCCTGCTGTACCTGGTCCGGGTGTAAGAGCTTAGGCTCTACCTTTATTTGCATTATCAGCGTTGGCGTTAAACGGAGGGATGTCAAGTGAAGAGGACAGAACTTGTGACATATTATTTGCATTATATCCCCAAGGGCTGGGGTAAAACTTTCATCGATGAGAGATGAATGACTGGGTACCTTCGAATGGAATGGGTTTCGTGCTAAGGGTATCACGTTCACTAGGGTGAAGTAGCTAAATGATCCCCAAGAATAATATCTACAGAAGATACCACCTACCAGCTTTCGAATTTGTGCTTTCGACAATGCTACTCGGCGATCAAAACAACTCTCTAGCGGTAGCCTTGGTGATAAAAAAGGATTCGATCATGTCCGCAAGGCTACCATGATGCCTTTGACCAGTGTAAGCGCCAGGTGCACCAATAGCAAGCGTTCCGGACTAGCGCCAATATGCTCAGCCTCATATGTTCGACTGCGGCACAGTTGCAAGCATTTTGGATGCCTGTCAACAGCCCGCTCAATGCGGTTGCGCTTTCGCTCTCTTGACCACGACTTGATTATCCATCTATTCATGTACCGTTGCTTGATGCGTCGAAATGTACCATATCTCAAGGCGGCCGCTCACCACTCTTGCCTTGTTTGTTGTTCGAACGCATCACAAACGATTAGCTTCGAGCAGAGAACCTGTACGTTGGCTTGGAGCTCCCGTCTATACAAATCATAGTTTAAGGCCTGGACAAATACGTCTTCCCCGAGCAGCATTATCCACATCAACGCATTCAAAGCATTCTTTCGGTGAAGGTACGCCATTTCCACCATCCCTGCCAACTCTATCTTATCACAATGCTAACCTTCACACAGATTTCGACCCCTACAACTACACAAAAGGGCGCTGGCTCCGTAACGATGCAATCGAGCGAAAGGCACGGTTCATACAATTCGACTTTGACGCTTTGTGCCGCAGGATCATAGCACTATGCCCCGGTGCTCATTCCATCACCTCTTGTGAGAAGATTGAAGGCGGTAGCAACCGCGTCTTCATTTTCCACACTGACAATGGAGAACGTCTCGTTGCGAAACTGCCGTTTTCTGTGGCGGGCCCTCCGAGGTATACGACGGGTTCGGAGGTTGCTACTGTGGAGTACTGTACGTTATTTTACACGATACAAGACAAGAAGTATGGTAAAGTAAATGACTGACCTTACGTTCCGTTAGTGCAAAGTAAGACCAGTATCCCCATTCCCAAGATACTGGACTGGAGCGACGACGCTTCCAACACCATTGGAAGCGAATACATCATCATGGAACATGCCCCAGGCGTTTGCTTGAATCTGAAATGGCACGACATGACAGAGGTCCAGCGAGCCTTATGCATGAAACCCATCTACCAGAAAATGAAAGAAGCCGCCAACCTCGCATTCCCCGCATACGGCAGTATATATCGAACCGACACACCGTACATCAAGGGTTCTACGATCCCGCTAGACTCAGACTTCTGCATCGGACCTAGTTGCGACGACCTGTATTGGGACTGTTCACCCACCTCACCAAAGTATTATCATGACATCAAGCCCAACCGAGGACCATGTAAGCCAACCCCCATCATTCCAGTATCAACCCAACATCCTCATCCTCACCCCAGGGCCCAACCTCTCCACCTTCAGCTCCGCCCTCACAGACGTAGGCCTCTCGCGCCTCCCACCCGCCAGCACTGCCTCTTCCCTCCGCCTCCCGTCCTACCACGGCACCATCTCAGAACACAAAGTCCTCCTAGAATACTGCCGCGCAATAGCAAAACAGATGATCCAAACTACACTCATGCAAACGGTGTCCACGCCCATACTATTCCACCCAGATCTGCATTCTCGGAATGTATTCGTTTCGGAAGAGGATCCAACGGTTCTCACCGCGATACTAGACTGGCAGTCCTCAGCCGTACAGCCCGCGTTTTGGTATGCGGACTCCACGCCTGACTTTGCACGGAAAGAAGAAGTGGAAGTCGTTGCGAAGGATGATGGACAAGGTGAGGCAGGAGATCGAGATCAAGAACAAGAACAAGGACAAAAACAAAAACAAAAACAACCAACACACACGCCCTCAAGCACCCTCCGCGCAGAAACCTTCGACCACCTAATCCACTCCCATCTCCCCCTTACAATGCTCATCCCCCGTACAATGGACGAAGCCTACCTCCGCCCCTTCACCTACGGCCACAGATCCTGGCTGCACGGTGCCACCCCCTTCCGCGAGGAACTCATCCAAACGTCGCGGCGATGGGGGGAATTAGGTTTCTCAACCGTAGGGCCATGTGCGTATCCCATGCCTAGCCGGGAAGAATATGCCGCGCATTGGGAAAAGTATAAAGAGTTTGAGGCGCGACACACCATGAAGACTGAAATGCAAAGAGTTTTAGGTGTACAGAGTGGGGGGTGGGTGTGGGCGGATATGTATGACGTGACGAATCAGGCGCAGAAGGAGTGGTTTGAGGAGGCGATGGAGGGGGCGATGGGGGAACGCGGGGAGAGGGTGTGGGTTAGTGAGGAGGGGGAGAGGTTGACGGAGGCGGAGATTAGAGAGACTTGGCCGTTTGATTTGGAGGATTGATGGGGGTGGGGTGCATGGCGGGTTATGTACGATAGGTTTTGTGCTTGTATGCTTCTCTGCTCAATGTACAACAGTATCTCTTCTCATAGTTGTATTGTTGCCATCACTATGATTAGAAGGCACTCCACATGTCGACAGTCTCGTTCCTTTGATGAACGTAAGCGTGAACGATACTTGAACAAGGAACGATCGAAACACCAAGCAACACCAATTGAAACAATGATAAAGATTTTGCTATTTCAAACGTTTGAAGAGGGGTATGCTTATATAACATCATCAATCGCCTTGGACCAGATCGTCAGGAAGATAAAAACTGGCCTCCAAAAAAGACAGATAAAAGAGGACGCGCGCAGAAGAGACAGTCGCAATCATGGTCCTCGTCTACCCATACATCGTGCCCGTATCCCGGTAGTAAAATGTCCAAAAGTATGTTTGCTCTCCCGCAGATTAACAACTTTTTCGAAAAACATAGTCGTGCGTAGTTTGGCTCGGTAATTATCAAGATGCGATTGCCCCTGTTTATCTGAAGCGAGCAGTGCAGCGGCCCATGACCTCGCCCTGGCAGACGAGCTCGGCGTTGAATTCGGATCCGTCGAGCGTGAGGTAAATGTCAAAGTAGACGCGGTAGAAAGTACCTTGAGGGGTATCCATGCGTTCAAAGTCTTTTTCGAGGTTCTTTCGTGAGAGGTCAGAGGTGAGGGTGACGACTTCCTTGATACCTAGTTCGCTGTTAGTACATACATTTCGTTCAGGTATCTTTTTCACTCACGAGGGTCTTTGGTGTACTCTGGGCAAACATCGTCGTCGCATGCGTAGAGTATATCCTCATACATGAGCGTCGCACCAGGCGCGACTTGCCTGAAGAACGAGACCTTGACTGGCTCGCCAATCTTGACCCTTTGGCCCTTTTGCACGAAGATCTGGCGCGTGTATTTGCAGCGGTCTTTGCCATCGAGAGACGGAACACGGTACTGCTCGGGATGATGGCCCTCTTTGAATGGCTGGAGGGTGGCCATGAGGTAATGCCTACGCGCAACACGGTGTGTGACGATTCGTTCTGTGATACCGGCTGTGACGGCTCCCTTGACGATGGCGGCGACGGAGTCCATGGGACGGACAACCTTTGACTGAAATTGGGGCGGGACGTGGAGTTTGATCTGTTGGAAGAGATATTCGGAGGCACCGAAACCACCGACCACCAAGACGTTCTACTATAATCAGCACTGAGAGTGATGTGGTTCGACATCTGTGACTGCTTACCTGCAATGACCTGTTCTGTGCCTGAATAGCAATAATCTGGTTCCTGACAAGCTCGAGAATGCGGTTAACCACAGGCTCGAAGCACTGTAGAATCTCCTCATTGGTGAAGGTCATGTACCCCTCCTCAATGCCAGCCTCTGGGAATTCAGCCTCGATACCGACGTCGACAGCCCACTTTTGACCATTGTTTCGGAAGTCGGCTTTTATCCTGTTCTCGAAGTCCATGATGCATTTGGCGTACACTTTGCCGGCTGTCTTGGAGCCATCTGGGAGTTTCATCTTCCTGATCTTGGCTCGGAGGATGTTGCTGAAGTTGCGGTTGAGCGCGGTGGAACCACACGAGTCTCCGGATCCAGCTGTGCACTCGGCGACGGAGAAGGGCTGCTCTTCTTCGACTTCGTAGGCGATCAAATCGACGGTGCCACCACCGCAATCGACAATGAGGACGGCGTCGTGTATCTTGAGGTTGAGCAGACCGGTCTTTGAGCAGAACATGGCGGCGGCTTCGGGTTCGGTGATGAGGGTCAGTCTGTTGTCGTTTTCGTCCCGCAAGAAACCAGCCTGAATGGCAGCCGCACGCGTTGCAGCCTTTCCAGCGTCGTTCCAGATGGCGGGCACTGTCAGGTAGTATCTGATGTTGCGCTCCTCGCGGTTGAAGACCTCACCAAGTGTCTTCTGCAGCTGGTTCCGCATCGCCTGGCGCAGGTGGAAGAGGTAGTCGGCGGCGACATCGATCTCAGACTTGCCGGGGGGTAGCGGCGGGAGGTTGATGGGGTCGATGTATGTGTTTCCGGACAGCATGAGCTGCAGCTTGAACCATTCGACCTTTTGCACACCAGGCTTCGGGTAGCCCGTGGGGGCCAGAGCATCGGCGATGTCAGGGCCCCATCCGACTACCTTCTGGTACTGGTCGTAGTACAGGACGGTGGGAATCTGGGAAGGGTTAGCGGGTGCATGTGGAGGGGTCGGTCTAGCGCACCTTCTGCTTTGTCTGGTTGCCCGCGCCAGGCCATTCGGTGATGATGTCTTCCTTGGCCTCGGTGTTGGTCGCAAAGGCGAATGCGACGCCGGAGAAGGTGGTGCCCTGTGTGGCATGGTTAGCGGCTGCCGCGTCCGGGGGTGTCTGGGGCTGCTCACAAAGTCGATGCCCACAATGAGCTGGGCCTTGGAGCGGCCTTCACCCGCTACCTCTGCCATGCCCGAGGGCCTGTTGTACGTTGCGGGGGGACCATGAGGGGCAGGAGCGCCCGGCGGTGGAGCGCCGTAGCCCTGGCCGTACTGTCCAGCTCCCGGCGGGCCCTGGGGAGGATAGCCAGGCGGGCCAGCCTGCGGCGGGTAGCCCATGGGGGTCTGCTGGGGCGGGTAGCCAGGCGCGCCCGTGTTGATGGGCGGCAGAGGACTCGCGGGCCGGCCGTGCTGCTGTTGCGGCGCACCGAGGCCGCCGGGCGGGGCATACGTGTACGAGGGCGGGCGGCCCAGGGGGTTTTGCTGGTTCATGGGGAGCGAGGTGCTGCTGGAATTCGAAGCCTGGGGCGATAGCGACGTCGGTCGTTGCGCTCCCGTGGGGGCGGGATTGCCTTGGGGCGTGGGCGAGGGATTGTGTGAGGAACTCTTGCGTTTCGAACCCACTAGGTTCTTGAAACGGGCGTTCATGGAACTCATGAGAGAGGAGGGAGGAGGGCTGGTCAGGCGGGAGGGGTGCGGTGCAGGATATCTGGGAGCGGTGCTGCGGCTGACAGCAAGCTGGGCGCGGTCCAAACGGCGCAAGCTGCAAGGCTGTGTGAAGGAAAGCCCGCCAACGCGGTGCGGCGCAGTCCCGGAATTGGCTGGGGCAGCTGGAGGATAGGCAGAGTATCCTCGAGCTTGACACGGCAGATGCAGCGCGCGCACACCCAACAGTTCAAGTCCCTGGCCACGGCGCTTGCTGGCGAAATTGACGCGGCGGGGTGAATTGTACACAAAGAGCGGGTCACTCTCCGCCGGTCAGCATCCTGGGCATCCTACGCCACATACTAAGGCCATTGCCTACGACCAGCCACGTCGAGCCGCTGTCAAACACGTCTGTTCTGTCCAGTTCCCAGCGGTACCCCAGCGACATGTAACGACTATTCCCGGCCGAACACCACGTGCTGAGCAGGGCCGACTCTCAAGAGGACAAGACAGTTTCCTCAAGCACTCTGGCGGCCTGACCAATCCATCAACGATGCATCCGTCTTACAAGCCCGAGCTGGGTGGGTCCGCTGCACACTGCTCACCTCAGCACTCTAGATGCCTGAGGTTGTACGTTGCGGATGCCTTGCCCTATGCGAGCAATGGGTTCGAATTTCGCAGGTACAAGCTTGACATCTCTGTGCAGTTTGCGAGTTCGTCCTATCTTCGCGTTTCTTTGTTCCGGTGCCCATCGCTGCCATGCTACGGACCCACTAAACTCTCCACACCAGGGTCCGTAAGGCTGGTGTCTAAACTTGGAACCGGGCCTGTTCGGTCACGGTATGCTAGCGTCGAATTGTGCAGCACGTTAACCAGTACATTTTGGACTTGCATGCGTATGTTTGAGACTCGATCAAAATTTCCAATGGCAATGTCTTGATGCTATGCGAAGTATGTGCTAAAATGCTTTCAAGATGCGACCATCCAATGTATCCAATGTAGCCAATGTGTCCAACACGCCCAACGTATCCGATGTATCCAATGTAAACGCCAACAAGTATCCCACCATCCTATCCAAAAGTCGCGTAGAATGCTCGCGTGTGTATCATATCAATCCCATCTCATTGCTGTATCCAGAACCGCCCCCTCCCTCCACATCCCATCACCCCACCAGCCCACTCCCAAACGCCAGCCAAGCCAACACCCCCGACACAACTAACAACATTACCGCAACCACAAACATCGCAACAATGTTCTCAACCGAGTACCTCACATCGTCCGGCCTCACCACATCCACACCAATCTGGCTCTCCTCGTCTTCCTCGCGACCCCCGTGCTGGCCGCGCGGTACGTACTGTACAAGCGTGTCGCGATAAGACTGTCGGACTGCGATTGCGTATGGAGGGGGTGCGTCGGCTGGATAGAAAGCATCGTTGGGTCGGTGAGATATTTCCGTCGACTGCGTGTACGCGTGGGAGACGAGGTGGGCGAGGGGAACGTCGTCGGCGTCTGGGGTGTGGGGTGGTGAGTCTGTGTATGGTTGGTAGGGTGGACTGCGTCGTGACTGCCGTTGGTGCGTCGGTGAAGTAGTTTGACGCGTCGAGGGTGATGCTTCTGTTGGTGTTGGAGGGTCGTCGCGGTAGGGCTCTTCGTCTGCGTAGGGAGGAGGCGTTGCGGACAGCGGTTTTATGGTCGTGGATGAGTCTGAGGAGCTGGGTGATGTTTGGTGGGTATACGATGTTCTCCGGACTCGTGCAGGAGAGTCGCGGTATGGTGTAGTAGTAGTGTTCTGCGCAATGTTTAGCTGACGTGACTCCAAAAGGGAAGACAGGCTGATGTATACCTCCATGACGAGCTTCCAAAGCCAGGTACAATGCCCTCTCTCTCAAATATGTCTCCAACACTGCCAAAAGAGCGTCCAATTCCCTCAAGCACTGCCAAAGAAGCTGCTGTAAGCTATGTCACCAAGATGCTGTTGAGCGCGATCAGTAGAGGCTGCGGCACGTTACACAGCACAGGAGGTTAGCAGTCGCGTAGTCACAGGCACACATCAAGTTGGAGAGCACAAGGCAGCTGCGACAGGCGTCCAAGGCCTTCCGCAGCAGCGGCGCAGTAGTCCATGGCTGCCCCCATCAGATGGCTGGGGGGTAGCTGTCGGCCATGGATCCGCCCACTCGGACACATCCATGCGCTGTGACGATTGTGGCTATAGCGGGGGGACAAGTGGGTTTAGCGCTGAGGCGCCATTCCTGGCTACGCCGCTGCCGGGCCGGTAAGGCAGACATTATGACATCGGCATGCCGTTGGATTTTATCGAGTATCGCGGACGAATACTGACCAACATCCTCGTATCGAAGGAGTCTTCTGCAGAGCAGATTCTGTCGAGTTCTCCCATATCTCAACAAGGCTTGCAGCCAATACCAGTGCTTCCAAAGTTCCGAAGAGGAAGGACCATCGCACCGCCACAGTTCCGAAACTCTGACCCGCGACGCGACATTGCCTGACATTTCAGGAACGCGTTTCAGGATGAAAATAGGAAGAGCGGTCGAGACTAGAAGCGCTCGCATAATGAACCAGTTCATCTAGAGGTGACAAATGTCGCGCCTCATCTGCATTGTCGGCAAGGGGGGACGCGAGCCAGCTGCAGCGCACCTTGAAGCTTCAGCGTGCACGCGCTGTGTACATCACCAAAAACATCAACGCAAATACACCAAAGACATAGTAAGCATTCTTTCATTAAACCAACCTCTGCTCTAGTTATACGTTCAATCTTATTTCGCAAAATCTCCGAACGCAATGTTTCCCTTAATACCTCTGCGTCTCCCGCACTGTTCATAGCAGTAAACGTTCAGACCCTCTGTCGATCTTCCCACGATATTCTTTCTCACCGCCTGAACTTCGTACCAGTATTCACAGTCATTGACTCGTCAAAAGGTTGCATGGCTCTGGATTCAGTCTCCTACCTTATTTGCTGAAGTTTTTCTGGTGGCATTCTTCCTACCTCATCCTACAGTCTCATTCTCACGTGTGGTTCACGTTGAATTGACTGGATGCGAACATAAGACCGATCGCAGACCCACACGGCTTACTGTGCCCTCCTAGTTCTACTCCGACCCCGTTGTGGAGATTCGTCATCGGATTCGCTCTCACTCGGGCAGTCATCGTTCTCGGTCCCGGCGCCATCTTGAGGCGAGGTCTGGTTAACGACCCTCAACACCCTTCCGCTACTCGATTCATTCCTGGAGGAGTTCTCCGGTGAGGTGTCGTTGGTAAGCGAAGGAGCTTCCGTGAAATCCCCGTCGAAATCTGCGAATTGCGATTGATCGATCGATCCGCTGTGGTTGTCTGGACTTGGTTCTTCGTAGAGTCCTTCGTAGAACGCCATGTCGTCATCAGCAAGGTTACCCTCTGAAGTTCCAGCGCTGTCTTGTGTGTAATACCAGTCGGTCGGAGCGCTCGCTGGGACAGAGCCTTCTGATGAAGTCGATACTGACGCGTTGCGGACTCTCAGTGGCCCCTGACGTACATAGTACGGAAAAGACGAATTGTTTTCTTCATCTCCTTCGTCGTCAGCGTCTGCGGAGCTGTTATCATCGACGGGACGCGGATCGGTAGCCCACCAACGCTCAATCCCGAGGTCTTCTGTACCACCGTTCGAGATCGCGGACGAGGGAGAACGGGAACCAGCTGGCCCTGCCTCTTCAAACGACCCCTCATCTAGGGAGAACCGTCGAACAGCCGGTACTGCTTCTGTTGCATCATCTGATCCGCCATCGACAACACATTCCCGCTCATTCCCACAATCCCCAAGCTCACCATCCTCGGACGAGCAAAGCGAAAAACGAGATTTCGCCGGACCAGCCTCTTCGACCGACCATTCATCCAGGAAGAAACGCCGAGCTGCTCGGAATGCTTCTGATATACCATCAGAAACATCATCTTTTCTATCGACGTGATATTCCGGGTAGTCTGGCCATGACGACGATGATGAAACTGAGGCGTCGTCTGGAATATCAATATCAGTCCGGTAGCACAGCGATGCTGAAGCTGCGAGCTTTGCGCGGAAGTTCGTGTCCTTGGCTGTAGATAGCGTAAGATTCATGACACGCAGGCGCGGACGGGATCCAGCGTCTACCATGTCGGCGTAAGAAAGGTACTGCGGGCTACCTACCTGAGGGAGCTCGTAGCATTCAACATGGGAGTATGGCGTTCCTTTGACGTTCGCAGCTTCCCATTGCCGTGAATTGGTGGTTAAAGCAAAGTTCGGGGGCACTGAATGTGAATGGCGTCCAGGCCCCCCGTATCCGACATCTTGCAAGTAATACGCATCTGCCTCACCACCAGGGTGATAACAAAGCATATCATCTTGCTGATCCCGCGACTGCGGCCGCGGACGATTCCGGTACCTAACAGCGTTGGAACGTTGAAGACATACCGCAGCCGGAGGAGGCGGCCGCGGCATATTTAGCTTTTCCGCCCCAGCCAGTTTGAATTTGGCAAGTACAGAAAAAGGCTCTTCGTCGCTAATAGAGGAGTCACCAACCGATGAAGGCGAAGGCGAAGGCGTCCCTGAACGCTGCCTAACAACCTCCACAGCACTCCTGATGAGATTGGACACACTGGAGACGACTTCTTTAACCTGGGGCACACAAGCCTGGCGATCTTCTCGCCTATGCTCCTCCACAGTGGTCTCAGGCACCATAGCCATGCTCTCCATCAAGTGTCGCGGTTGCTCAGCTTGCTCAGCAGAGTTCTTCGGAGCCGTCATATCCAAGCTCAGCCTTTCCCGGAACCTGGAGGAGCCGGCGGGACGGTTAGTATACCGGGGTGGTGCTGAGGAAGGGTAGACACGTACGAAGTTCTGTTGGGTTTCTGGGACTTCGGGTTTTTCGGAGGGTGTGGTGATGGTAGGGGTTTCGGTTGGACGTTTCGTTGGCTTGTTATTGCGTATCCTTAAGATTGACAAGATCTGAGTTGCGCCGAAAGTCATCTTGGTAAATGCGTATGTGTGATAGATTTCGAGCCTGCTCTTGAGTATTCGATGGCACCGTAAATCGCAAATCGATAACTCAGTGTCTTTGCGATATGTCTTAGCTGAATACTTCACTAAGCTTCAGACTTTCACGGTAATGTTTGCTTTGGGACTATTCGGGAATAGTTCAGGTCACTGTTTTATACAGGGGATTGCTTCTAGCGATGTCTGCGAACATCTACGATTTACTTCTTGTGCAAGAACGCGGATGGCCAAGATGAGTCATGCCACGCTGACATTGTGAGTATAGAGCGAGTGGATATCTGATGTTGGGCGGTTCGATTCGGTCAGAGTGGTCGAATTCATAGCAATGGGAATTGTGGTGCCAAGTGAAGACACAGCATATCAGTTGCAGTGAAAGTCAGATGCGCACTTGATGGTTGGTATTATGTCGTTATATTGATCATCTTCTACTAAAGGCTGTCTGGAGTTTCGTGATCCCTCTGAATTGTGAGTCTTGACCCCGCTACGAATTGAGAGCCAGCCCATTATACATCATTCTGCCGCGACTTCGTGATCGCATAGCTATGATACGACAAGGATATCCAGTTCATGCTCATGAAGTGATGTTCAGAACATAAACAGAGTCGTGGCCAACTTAGGAATGTTCCAAGACTCGGGTATATTGCGCGAAAAGATCAATACCTCCAATGACGTGTCCGAACCCGTCATGTAGGATGGTTGGGGTATCATAAACTTCGTGACTGGAAGCTTACGCGGTAAGGTTCTCAAGGTTATCAGCCTTACTGAGTCGCCTGACGCCTTCCGCTTTTCTGTCCTCCGCAAGAAGGGAGGCGAATTTACTGGCCTTCCTAATTTGAGGTCCCTTCCAGTAGAAGACGTAGATTGGTGCCACGACCAAACAAGACAGGCATGCCAGTAGGGTAGTGGCGTACTCGGACTTCTGGGGGCTCGACGATGCAAGGTTGTTGTACATGGGTGTGGCGTACATGGCGGAGATACCGGCGAGGAAATCACGAGCGAACGCGTTTCCTCCGGTGGCCGAAGCCGAGTATGGTCCGTAGGCGGCGATCATGTAATCGACGGAGGAGTAATAGATGGCGAAGTTTGCCAGTCCGACGAGGAAGGAGAAGATCATCGGTGCGATCCAATGGGTTTGTGGTGGTCCCATACCTGTGTCACCATTAGCTGAAGTTCAATTGATGGTGTTCAGAAATCAACTTACAAGTCCAGGCAAATCCGAACAGCCCGATAGGCTCGAACAGCGCAAGCAGAAGAAGCGGCTTCAATCGTCGCTCTGGTGTCATCCAGTCGGGGCCGTTCTTCTTGCGCAGGTGATCATCGCGCCAGAACCAGGGCCAGTACAAGAAGTAGGTGAAGAAGTACGCGGCGTTGATAGGAATGAAAGCCCAGGCGACTTGAAGTGTGCCGAAACCGAAGTTGTTCGGGAATGTGACGTTAAATGCTTCTAGGAACGTGAAGATCAGAGCGTCGGAGAAACCGGAAAGTAGCGACAGGCATAAGACGATAGGTTCCCGAACGAACATCTCAAACGGTCGGAGCCAGATCTTCCCGGCTTCCTTGAGCGAAATTCGTGGCGATTTGAGTTCATTCGGTCCGTAGATGTTGGGATCTTCGCCGGTCTTGCGACGTCTCTTAGCCTCGCGATCGATGAGAATGGTAGCTCGGCTCTCAGGCATGAAGAAGTGTACCGCTTGCACAGCAACACCGAAGATCAACTGGATCCAAAAGTTCCATTGCCAGGAAAGGTATTTCTCGATAGGGCCGCCGATGACACCACCAATAGAGGTTCCGATCGTAGATGACAAGACGATGAAGCACAGCGGCCAATGCTGCGTCTCTGGTTCGTACATATCCGCGATAAGACCTAGAGTCACACTGCCTCCTGCTGTGGAGAGACCACCCTAATACTCATCAGCATTGGAACTACTAAGTACGGAGGAGACTTACAAGAGCTCTACAGACTATAATGGTGGCGAAGTTCGGTGCGACAGAGCATGGAATTTCCCAGATGTTGATAAGAAACATGCTAAGCTGCAGAATTGGCCATCGACCAAACTCCTCACTCCATGGCGCCCACAGCTCGCAGCCAAAGGAATAGAAGACTAAGTAGATCATCTGTCCAACGCGCGCTGCCTGTGCGCTAATTCCAAAGTGCTCGGAGATGGGGTTGACGGCGCTAGGATAGACCGACGTGTTGAAGTTCATGGAGATTTGGATTCCAGCAATGGAAGCCAGGTACATGGCCTTCTTCCACTTGGGCCATGAGTATGCGAGCTTATCCCAGCACTCCCATTCTCTCAGCTCGCGCTTCCCGTCTGCACGGATCATCGAAGGATGGTGGTTTCCCTGAGGGTCGACAGGGACATCGACATGCCACTTCTCTTCCTCGCTAGTCTCGGCTGGGATGCTTGGGCGTCGCGAGGTATCATCTTTCTCAGAAATTGGGCCTGACCCAGCTCGGGCGGGCGAAGGGCGCCTGGACTCGCGTTCCGTCATCGTAAGGTGGGCTGGACGAAGAAGCTGGAGATGAGAGTCGGGGTGCGGGTTGGGGTATCAAGGCCCTCTTGAACCCAACAAAAGTCCACATTTGGCATCCACCTCCAGAATGACGTCTGAGGAGAAAGCCCGTTGCGAAGAACGACTCTCCACTCAGAGAGGGGCCTGTCACAATGGGATCCATTGTTGCGAACCCATTTCGTACAAAATCGGCCTAAAATTTGACGTTGAGATCGGGGTGATAGATGCCATCGACGACATCGACAACCTGGGCGATGAAGTGTGTCTCAGGGTGGGCCTAGCCTGGCCATGTCGGGGTGCTCTTTGGCGGTTGAGTCTTGTGGACCCAACTATGTGACGGTAAGCTTCGTCCATGCAGCGAAAAACTAGTCGTTATGTGCTTAATCCACTTCTTGCCGACGTGCGCTCACCTCCCGACAGGCCAAACGTCCGCAGATCTGCATGCGGCTCAAGTAAAGACTGGGCCAAGTGGGTCGAAAGCCCACAAGTTCTCAAGCAGCTAAGGCGGTCACCCGATAATGCTTGACTTATTTGGCTTCCTTATGTCCGTTACAAATACAGGTACGCTCGTAAGAGAGTTGCCTCGCTCTAATCGCGTTGCGACGTTGACGAAATCTTTCAGACTGTCGCGTCTGAGTGGGTCAGTGGCACCTCAGGCAGGCAGCAAGAAAGAGCCTTTATCGGCTCCAGCAGCGGCATGTAAGAATGCGGTCTGGCAATTGATCATCATGCCGTAGTCGTCCGATTGGGGTATAGATGGGAAGAGGCTCTGCGGGCGACGGATGCAGGTGCAGGGTGAAAAACTCTTAGCTCAGTTGCATGACATCATGGCGCATGAACGCGAGATCCGCCGCGGCAGCAACACCAGAGCCAATCCTCACGATGCTTTCAGGTCGGTCTCGACCGGGCGTCGCACATACTCCTTGGAGTAACCTACCCGGGCTCTTTTGTGCATGGTGTTGTGAGTCGTGTTGCACGTTTTCCCCACCCGCATATCTCCACTGCTTGACCTGTGTGCATCCACTGTTCTACGCACGTGTTCCCCGCTGACGTTGATTGGTAAGAGGGTGCATGCTAGCCATATTAGGCATCTTCGAGTCTCGTCGCAGAAGTTAGAAAACTTAAACTCGCAAAGTAAGATTGTTCATCAGGTGATAGACAGAGCCTGAAGATAGCAAGGCCAATTCAGGCAGGCTCATTCACCAAATAGTCCGAAGCAAGCTTATACGAGCAATCAATATTCGTCTCTATTATTTTCTACCAATTTCTCAAAGCAAAAAGCGCCAATGACCGCAGATCCAAGAGTGAAAAACCAGCTCTAGATCAATTGCAAGCCATGCATATAAACGTGGTATCACATAAACTAAAATAATGCCATTCTTGCATACAACCCCCAACCGTCCATCTTCACAACGATAGATGAACCCCCCGTAATCACACCAGAAAAAGAAGCTTCGAATTGTCCACCTTACAAGACGGCGACAGCGGCAACAATAGCAGCCGCCGCAGAGCCGATGAAGCTCTGGGCGCTGAAACCAGCCGCGGTGTTGGCAGTCTGCTGGGCAGGAGCACCGCTGGCAGTACCGCTAGCATCGCCACCTGCAGCGCCACCAGAGGTGCCATCGGTGCCAGAGTTTGCGCCGCCGCCAGCTGAAGGCGAGGTAGGTGTGTTTCCAGATGCGCCACCAGAGCCAGCAGCTTGGCCGGGGGAGAGGTTCTCAGTAGCCTGAGCGGCGAGGGCGACGAAGGCTTCCATTGTCTTGTTGCCGGACGCGGGACTATTGGATATGGTGTTAGTGGATTGATGTGGGTTATACAAGAGAGTGTGGCTTACGCGTTGATAGCACCGACCATACCAGCCTGGCAATGCTTTCCCTGGGAGCAGTAGAACCAGACGGGCTTCTCGTCTGCGACGCGGATGGTGTAGGTGAGGACTTGGCTTGTGGCGGTCAGGGAGGCGTTGGTGGGCATGAAGCCGGAGAAGAAGGCGTCGGTCTTGTTGGACATGATGTTTTGGATGGGGGTGCATGGGTTGTCGAAGGTGGATTGGACGACGGAGTGGTTCTGTTGGGGTATTGTTAGTTGGAGAGATAGAAGTAGAAAGTATGACAGGACGTACCTTGGGGTGGAATTGGAACTGGACAAGATCTCCGGGCTGTGCCTTGATGTTGGAGGGAGAGAAGGTCAGGCTTCCGTTGGGACCTCCGACTTGGACTACATGCGTCATGACCATGCCTGCCATTGCGGCGGGCGTAGAGGTCGAGACGCTGCCGAGTACTGCTGAGGAGAGGGTTGGCTCAGTAGCAGAGCCCATGGACATGGACATGGAGGACTCCTGTGCGCACGCGAGGCCGAAGATGGCGGAGACGATGGTTGCTCTTGAGAAGTACATGTTGACAGTGTATGTGGTGTTCGTTTGCGTAAAGGCGAATTTGGTATTAAGTATGCGATTCGTATTGCGATGCTCGTCTCGTCAAGAGAGTGGATGGGCGACTAGCGCTTTGGGTCGTGAAAAGTAGCAAGCTGGACTAGCCAGTTGTATATTAAAGATTGTGAAGAGGTAAGTAAAGAAAGATAGATGCAAAGGAAAATGCAACACAAGTGACAAGAAACGTGGGATGCAGAGATGAAGAAAAGAGAGCCTGAGGTGACGGCTATAGGGCCATCTTAAGGCATGAAAGATTTGCATGCGTGGCTAGGGCGGTTACTAGCTATTCCGATACATGGGGTTGGTGTTGCGACACGTTAGAGGCGAGAACTGCTTCAGCCTCCTGGTTCGGCTGTGGACCCTGTAAATGAGGCTTAAAACGGGTATATCTGTCTGTAGCTTGCAGCGCGAACATCATCGCTGTGAGATGACCGCAACATTTGAAAAGCACGCAAGAGATAGTCGACGATAACGCAGTGCAGTGCGGTGCAAAGCAAAAAACACATGCTTTTTCTAGTGTCGCGTTGACGATATCGCAATATTGGTGTTCGTCGAGATGCAGCTAGGTGTTGACGGTGCGACGCGCTCCACGTTCCGGGTGTGTTTGAGCCGAACCCCATGATGCTTCAGACCACGCGCGGCAACGGCAATCTCAAGGCCGATCAAGCCAGGCAACCGGAAGATCTGTTTGCGAAATTGTGCATTACATGTCGGTCAGGCTGTGCAGTAGGAGTAGCAGTCACCGACAAGATCTTGGAAGCCAGGCGTCATGTGGTCATGTTTCAAACATGCCAGGCCGACGTGTCCTTCATTTGTTCATAGGTGTTTTCGGCCTGACTTCTGAAGAGTAGTTCGTTCTGAAAACGACAGATGAGTACATGTCCATGTTTCGGCTTTTTGACATCTCCACCTCTTACTACCACGAGCCTTGGCCGTGGGCCGAACACCCGTCTTCGCTCGTAATGACTTGTGGTGTTCCAAAAATACCCTTACAGTTCTGTCATCCAAGGATAGGCTGCGAGCAGCGCATGTATGGTGCGGCGCAGTTCTCGAGACCAGCGCTATGGACGGTGTGAAGCTCCCCGTTGGTTGTCGCCTGGAGCTACATGCTAACCCCATATCCAAATAAGCCTGCATATATCCAGATAGTAGCTAGTTGTTCTTCTCATCTCGTCGCTGGTCTGCGCTGGATCTTCGTGTCTTCGTGTGCACAGCACTCAGAAGTCGAGCACAAGTTGGGGTGCCAGCTTCTCCAGATCTTCCACCTGGAGGAAACCATCGATGCTACCGCCATCCTTTGCCGCTGCCTTCATCTCGTCCTGGCTTCTGAGGAAAGCTTCCGTGACAAAGATGTCGATGTACTTGCCCACCAGCTTCATCGCACCTGTTTGTATTTGTATGTTCGGGTCTTCGAAGTTCTCTAGAAGTAGGCGTGCGAGGAGCGCTCGGGAAATAGCGGGTTCGTCGAGGGCGGCGGCTGCTGGCGGTGGATTGGCAGTGGGTGCATCGTCCATGATGTCGTCAAAGTCGGAGATGTTCAGATCCTCCGCTAGCTCTTCGTCCTGGCCATCGTCGGATAGATCGATTACATCAGCAGCTGGTGTGAAGGCAGTCTTCGAGGGCCCCGCGCTGCTCTTCTTTGCGGCACCTGTCGCGCGGGATGCCGCCGCTGGGGCGCGTTTCGTCGCGGTGGATGCTTGAGAAGGCGCACCCACGGGTCTTGGTGGGTTGAAAGACGGGCCTTTCCGGCGCGCGGCATTCGCTGTCGCGTTTTTGGGTGGCATTGCGAGGTATAATGGAGCCTGCGTTGAGTTGCGGGCGGTCAATGGAGGTCACGAAATGTGGAGTGAGGCAGCACTTGATGTTGGTGATGGTGCCTGCGCGATCCGCAACACGCTGCGCGCTCTCACGTGTACGTCATAAAATACAACAACAACACTCTGACATCGACGTCTGTAGCATTTGTTCGCTTCCATGACCCCAAAAGGCTTCTGATTTTATTCTCAGGCCATAAATCGAGGCGCCCCATATCGTGTGTGGCCATTCGTTCGGTATTGCGCACCGTCCTCGGTGCTGCACAGCCTTTGGAATGGGCGCCTTATGTTGGTTCATCACATCTCCCAATTTTCCGCTATGCTACACCGCCATGGGTATGTACACTGTCACAACCGTAATCATTCCGGAGTCTGTCTCTGATTGCCAAGCCAAACTACACCAACCGACCGTTGAGCAGGTGTAAGAAACAACGTTATACGATCACGGAGAACACAGACCATCCTTCCTTCGTTTACGCGCCACAAGCCCACCTCAAAAGCTTGACATTTCATCGCAAGCCAGAAGACGGGCCGCACGGTGGCGCCGTTCATTTCGTATTGATAATTACGGTTACTTGCGTAGTGTCCGCATTGGATCGAACCCTCACTATGGGGCATGTAGACTAATGAAGTCGGTGTAATCGTGACTTGAGTATGGCGCGATGAGGCGGTTTCATCGAGACAAAGAGAGAGGCCAGCCGTTGGACTAGTTATCTAGTTGGGAGGCTGAGAGCCAATTGTGGGGAAATGAGATCGAGGTGGTACTATGCGACCGGTAGGGTACGTCGTTACACGGCGTTGGCAGCAGACATTTCGAAAGGGTCTTGACGTGCAGAGCGCCTGACACAGTACATATATGGACCTGTGCCACGAACAAAGAGGATTTTATAAAGCCAGGGGGGTTTTTGCGCACTGCGTTCCGATTGGTGGTGGTTCACCGTGGATTGGGAGAGTCATTTCGGGAGAAGTCGAGGCGCAGCGAACATGGTAGGAGCAAAGTTGGGCGGTTGGCTATCTCCCAACTCCTTACGCAGACGTGGCAGAGAAGGAGCAATAGCTTGAGTCGTTATCGAGGTACGGTCCATTGAATATAAGTGGAGATTGCTAGGTCCCGTCGCTTTGGGGTCGAGACTGGGACAAACAAGAACTAGTACCTGCATCAGCTGTTTATCTCCCGCTCCTTTGCACACAAATTATTTGGGTACCCATGATGCGTGGAAGTGATTGAAGGATGAATGCCGGTGGCTGTCTCAGTGATTGGGTTGTGACGCGTGCAGTGTCGTGCCTTTCTGCATCTGGCAGGCATATGCACATCAGTGACCATGTCGGCGTTGGTGTCTGGTATGATTTTGCTCGGCAGCGCGCCGAACTGCGGAGATGGAATGTGGCCACGACATGTGCCAGTGACCGCCGATGCTGTGCGAGCAAGGCGGCTCCAGGTAGAGTAGCGGATGCTGCTTCTTCCCGCCCGCGTACCTCCTGACGAAAGAGTGCAGGCAGACCAGAGACATAGCACGAGAGGCGCGGCCGTCGAACAGAGGTCGAGACTCCGGAGCAAGCATCCAAGAAGAGCGGCTCCAGGCTAGGCTGAGTTTGGCGGGGTAGGAGGAGTGGCCGGCGACGGGGTTAGTGCGCGGGCTAGGAGCCAGCGTCAAACCTCGATTGAGTGGACCAGAGTGGTGTTGCGTTGTCGCTGAGATTGAGGCCAACGTCCTGGACCAGGGGGGACGGGGTTGCCCTTTCCCTTGTGGGCGATGCTATTTTCAACTGGCAGTCGCAGCGAGGGATGAGGAAAGCGCGGTCGGCACAGCTGGCAGGTGCGGGTGGTGGCGAGCCTGGAGCAGCAAACATGGCTTTCCTGAGAGCTGAGGGCTCGCTGGAGTCGCCGACACTTGACGCATCGCCAGATAAGGATGCAGCGCACAGCCGTCTTCAGCCAGGCCTCATGTCAGATACCCAGTCCGATCGTGTGCAGGCGCCCAAAACTGCATGGCGGGCGGCTGGCCCGTGTGCAGGTGATGCTGCAACTTGAGGCCGCACCCCTGTCGCTCTACCCGAGATGCTTGAGGCTTGGTGCTGCTTGGTGCTCAAGTGCACTGGCATGCGGCGACTATGGGAATATATCATACAGTGGTTCGCCTGCTCTGCCCAGGGCCCATCTCCTGCATCTCTCCGACCAGCGCCTTCCTTTTGCAACTGCGGGGTGTTTGCTCAGTCGTCATCCATTCCTCAACCCTGGACTGCTACCGCCCATCACTTGCATCCTGCCGCACCATCTTCCACCACACCGTCAATCGATACACGGACTCCCCACGGACTCTCTCCCAGTTTCCGTTTCCCCCAGGCCGCTGATAACCAAACGCCACCGCGTCTCATTCCGGACCTCGTCTCACACTGCAAGATAGAGAAGCGCGCCGGGATCTGCGCTCTTGCATGTGCACCAACGCCTTTATCCATATCTAGGCAAATCCCATACCAGACAGACAACCCTGGTCGTTACTCTTATATCCTCAATTCCCCATCGTTTTCTCTCCTCTGCCATGCCCCATTCAGTCAACAACTCTACCTCGACCCAAGCCAAGATGTCACGCCCATCGTCCACCTCGACCTACTCCGGCAACAATGCATTTCCCCAACAGGCAGGCACCACCCTCCTCTCGCCGGAGAAGGCCAATGGACAGCTCTCACCCGCGCACTCACAGTTCTCTTTTGCATCGTCGCCCCAGTCGGTCCAGGACATCGAGCACGACTCCCGGAACCGCGCTCCGAGTGCCGCCGCGGATGAAGTAGGTCCCCTGCGGCCCATGACTTCGCGCTCGCGTGCACAGTTCTACGAGGATCAATTCTCCTACAAGGACGGCATGGCGTCGTCGGCTCGCGACCGTGTGACCAAGGATGCCCCCATTGTAGCCGAGCTGCGGACAAACGTTATCGTAAGTTGTTATTCTGCCGAGCTCCACTCTTTTGGCAAATCACTAACCCAGCGTAGATCAAAGACGAATACACCCTGGTCACCGACCTCTCGCACCACCTCTCGACGCGCTATCAAAGGCCAGAAGCCTCTATCATGATAACGGTCAACCACTCAGCGTGTCTGCTCCTCGGTGGTTCATTTGAGCCCACCTACATGCTCACCATTAACGCTCTGCCTGTGCAACTGCAACCCACGACCAACAAACGCAATGCCGCCCTGATTCAGACGTTCATGGCTGAGTCAATTGGCGTTGCGCCGGAGCGTGGCGTAGTCAAATTCGTACCCATCCCCGAAGAGAGCCTTGCCATGAACGGCATGACTATCCTCGGCGAAATTGAGCGCTTGGAGCGACAGCAAGCCGAGGAGACTGGTAGCAACATCAAGCGTGCCATGACCAAGAGCTCGCGCAGATCTGGTGTCTTCAAAGCAAAGAGTACCATGCAGCTGTCTCGTGGTCTATCCAAGGCTGACCATGGCGCAAGACCAGTCGTCACCACTGAGGTTTCTCACGACGCATCCCGCGATTCCGGAGTAGCTGTCAACGAGAAGATTGACGACAGCAGGATCGTCAACAAGAAGTCTGAACCCATACTCTCCAAGTTCGGCAAGAGGTCCGCGTCTGCCGCGCACCCAGCGCCGCCTCCTATTCCTGCCGACAGGCCTATGACTTCAGGAATGACCAAACGCAAGAGCTTCATGAGCGTCTTCCGCAAATGATCATCTACGAACATCCGCTACATCGACAGCATTGTCTAGCAGTCATTCCCTAATCAGCAAACGAAGACCTAGCATTCACCATATCGGTTTTCAACGGCGTTCCACACGGCACATGAAACCACTCTCTAGACTGAGTCGGCAACACAGACTCACCTGCTGTACTCCACCATCACGGCATCTGTCAGATTCTGCATACGGCGCTACACATGGGCATGGTCGAGTCGCAGAGTGCGACAAAATTGCATTACCAGGCGTTTGGGGTGCGACACATCACATGCTGTTCATACGAATATACCCTTTTGCATTTCCTTTGTCGCAAAGCTCGAGTGAGCATTTGGGCTACATAGAAGCATTAATGACACATCACTGCCTCAGTACATCACATTGCCTTCTCAGTTCCTACACATGCTGCTGATCTGCACTTCGCCGAGGAAGCACCTGCGCTTCACTCACCGCAATGGTGCCGTCTCCCGTGCCGTGAGCGCAATCGCAGACCCACGAGCCTGGATGCACGCTCGACTACGCCATTGAGATCTTCATTCAATCCAGATTCTCACAGATCTTTGCCATTTCAGAATTGTCTCGGGTACGCGCGCCCCATCTCAGATCGACAAACTTGCCGGGCGGTCACTAACAGTGAGAAGGGCCGGACGTTCACCTGCCGCGTGGCTAGACCAGAGACTACCAGACCGCCCGTGCTTGTCGAACGAAATCCAAGCCGGCGACGACTTCACGCACTCGGTTCAAACCTCAGTCTTACGGCGTACCCCGATGTCCGTTTCCGCACTCCAACGCACCCATGTCTCAGCCCAGCGTCAGCAAACAAAGCCCAGGTAGAAGCCCATCAATGCTGCCAGCCTATCATCTCAACATGTATGCCTCCTCAGCCAGATAAGCGAACACCACCAGCGCCCATCGCTGTCACCGACTAAGCATGACTGACCCGAAAACACTGGACATGCGCAGACATTCACGTTAGCCGCCTGCCGCCCATTCTGCATTCTGCATTTTACTTTTTTCAGCTCTCCACGATTTACTAGCAAGTGGATCTAGATGCGCCACAGCAATCGCTGGTGTCGGAGAGATGTAGCGTGGCGACTAGCGCGGTGCGGGAAGGCTAACGTGTAGCTTCGGGCGGATAGAATGGATATGGCCTTGTCACGATTGTTTCTTCAGCTGTGGGATAATGTGGCGCTGGTCCAGCCCTACGATGTCGGTAGAAAGTTTTGCTTTCGTAGGGCTAAGAGCGGTAGTCTGAAATCCATGAGGGTGTTGGAGTGGAGATGGTGGTGTTGTGCCACGTCTTCTTGGACTGGACTTTCGATGCGAGGGTTATGGCGTGTATGTGAGAATGGTTGTGCATGTCTGGAAAAGAAGGGTCTGACCGGTTGAAACCAATGTGGAGATACGCTATGGTAGACATGGGGAACCAGGAAGCGAGAAAGTCTGCAGACAGTAAGCATGATGCTGGACACGAAGTTTGCTATCAGGCGCCTTGACAGTGGAAGATCCTCGCAAGGTTTTGGGCGATCAGTGATCAGCAAAACTGCGCAACTCTGCGCATCGCATTGGTATCTCGCCCAACACCCACGTTGATCCTAGATCCGCATGTATTCGTCGTCTTTATTTTCATTTACTTGCAACATCGTCCTTGTTGGCTAAGGACATGGATGCAGAGTTTCTCAATTTGCAGGATGATTTACCCGCATCCTGCACGAATGGAATTGTTGTCTTCACAGCCAATCAGCATCCTGGCACTTTTTTTGAGTCCCCCTTCCTTCGACGTCGGAAGTTTGCGTTGCTGTAGCTTGGCAAAGCATGCATTGCGCAAATCATCCGAGTGAGCGCTTGGTCGAAGTTGGAATATGCGCGACGGAATGATGCAGATAAGACGAAAGGGATCAGCAGTGAACTGCGTAGGCCAAGAGTACATCGGTGTATACAATAGTTCATCATGATCGCGCGATTGCTGGTAGAGTGCGCCGGGAAGTTTCTTGGAACGGTGGGAGCTGTGCGCGATGGAACCAAGATCTATGTGTTCGTTACGGGCGATCTTTCTGTGGATGTTTGGGGGTGTGACGTCATGGGCCGTGGTGAAGCTGGTACGGCACCCGGGCGCTATCTTTGTTGCTTTTGATCGTCAACCACGATTACGAGGTGTAGTCTAATAACTGCGAGCCTCTGGAGATGAGGTCCGGAGGTGAGGGGAGGTACTGTGAGGATGGATATGCCGAAGTGGTGAGGACCTAGCGAAGGTTGAAACTACGGCATGTGGTCAATTTGCAGAGGTAGTTTCAGTAACAGTCTCATTCTCGCATCCGTCTATCCATTCGAAGCTTCACTTCCATGCTCTACCTGGATATTGACCTAACTCTATCAGTCCACCCAAGACCACCTCCCCGAAAACCCCCCAACAAGCTCATTCGTAAACTCGGGAATAGTCCCCAGCAGCAAACTCCCCCTCCTCTCACAATCCTCATCAACCGCACGCTTCATCCCACATAGCGCCCCATGCGCCATCTTCATCCCCTTCGCCTGCAGTAACTCCACAACCGCCGCCTTACTCTCCTCCATCCGCATCTTCGCCATCGCCTCCAACTTCTTCAGCAAGAAATTCTTAGTCTTGTAGCGCTCACGCGCCGTCGCACCTTGCATGAGGCGACGGTATAGTACGAGCCATCTGTGCAATGGTAGCCAGGGTTCTAGGTTGTTGGATGCGTTGTCGATGCCGGAGATTAGGGTGGTGACTTCTTTTTGCCAGTCTGAGGGGGAAGTGTGGTACCACCGGTATTTTACTTTGAGGAGACGGATTGAGCGCGCGTATTCTGTGGAGAAGTGGGCGAGGATGTCGGTTTCTGGTGTAGGGATGGGGATGGGGCAGCGGATTAGGTCGGCTTTGCAGATTTCTGGGGTGAAGGGGTCGACGGCGTATGTGAAGGGTTCGCCGGGAGCGGTGGTGGTGTGAGTGTCTTCTTCGGCTGCGCCGTTGTGTGTTTTATTCCATGCGTCGACTTCTTTTAGCATCTCTGCCCATTTTTCGTCGTCGGCGTTGTTCAGATCATCGAAGGGGAAATCAGGGAAATCCGATGGGAGAAGCCCGCTGAAGTCAATATCAAAATCCTCGAGCGAGTCGAAATCGTCTGCGTACTCCTCGGGCTGCGCGGTCCGCTCGTCATCTGCGAAGCCTGTCGCTGTCAAGGAGTCGCTATGAACTGACCTGTCCGAAGCATGAAGGCTTTCGGTTTGTTGTTCGTCCAGCTCAGATGAGATAGATCTGGCTTCCGAATCAGCTTCTATGCCCATGGCCGTCCACTGCTGATCAGGGGAAGGAGTGCTTACCTCCATGCCATCTAGCTGCATTGCTGTTAGCATGTCTGCCATGATAACATCCTCGCCGGCTTGTCGCTCCTCTAGGGAGGGAATAAACAGCTCGTGCTCCGAGGAAGGACCTGCAGGTGTAAAGTGGGATTGCATGGAAGTAGAGATGTTTGGAGGCGTAGCATCGATGGACTCTCGTAGTGCTGTAGGCGATGCGGCTGTGTACTGATTACTCTCCGCACTGCAGCTCTCACATGTATGGGAACAAGTCCCTTGATTTGTACAGGTATCGCACGTCTCCATCTTGGTCTCGTTTTATGTGTCGACACGTCGTATGGAAGGCTGTACGGAGCTTGGAGTTATCTGTCTTTTCGAATCCGTAATCCTTCGGCTGGAATCGATGATTATTGGATGTTTCTTCTTCGACCCGAGTATTTCCAATCCATGGTTGGTAAACTTTTGTGTAGAACCGGGAGGTTTGTTCAACAGATGCTATTGTGCGGCTGTGAAACTAATGTGAATATATGTTTGCATAGTGTAAACTAAGCTGCTTAAGAAACATGTGTAATATCCATGACAGATAGTCACAATGAACTCACGACGCATGTCTCTAAAAAGGATGATAGGTACGACATGTATGCCAGGTGAAAGGTAAGACCAGTGGGTTTCATCATATTATGTATATGGTTTGCCAGTTCCCACGGTTTACATCCTCATTCTCATGAATTATGGGACCCCTGGGTATTGGAAATGGTACCAAAATATACCGATTGTTCCCTTGACTACGCAAAACTAGTGGCACCACAAGACCTTTGAGGAGCCATTCCTCGTCATAAACCCCATTCATACTGGATTCATCCCCATCGATTTCTGAAGACATGTAAGAGCACTCCTCATGACATGGAGTTGGGTTCCGCTTACTGAAGAGACTGTCTCGTCTGTTGACCAAAACTCCGTCGACTTGCAACGCTCGTGGAAGACCACTTAAGATATCATGTTCGTGAAAGGAAGCATTTGTTTCAACCTTCTCCAGCAAAGGATAGTACGATCGCACATGTTCAATGACAATGGCAGGATGATGCTTACGCCTCCAGTCAACTACCCACGACGGTAGACCGCGGCCAAAAGGTGGTCCTGAAGCTATGACATGCCCCAGTATTTCCAGACTATTCTCAGTCTTTATTATTCTTACGGTCGTATCGATAAGGACTTCATCGATAGAGTGAGAATAGTTTGGTAGAATCCCATAAGCCGGATTTGCCAGACCAATGTATGCAAACACTTTGTCTCTAGGATCAGAAGTATTGCAGGCCCGGGCGTGTCTTAATAGTTTCTTCAAGTCCATTTCCCCACGCCAATCGGATTTGCGCTCGATTGCCAATGCCACTCTTTCTATGGTAGCGCTCATCTTTAACTGGCCACTGCGTTGCTTCACAGCCTCGAAGTAACTACGCCCGTCACAAACGCCTGTCAATGCTGGCTGGAGTGCCTCCCAGGATGCATGTACTCCGCTATACATGAAATGCACTTTGGTCGCTGCAATGAACTCCTGGAAGACCCAGGCTCTAGTAAACCAGGGTACTCCAATGACATCATAGGAAGCACGGCATCCTTCCAGGAACTCCTCGCTCTCCGAGTTAAGACTGATGTAACTCTTCAAGGTAGAATCCAAGGTAGAACTGCGCCAGCGTCTAGCCATTTTGGCCAAGTATTCATCTTGCCAAGCATTGAAATCAACATTTGTTGAGCTTATACGTTCTGGCAATCTATCGTGTTCGCCGGTACCAATGTCTTTAGCTAATCGAACAAGCCAGTGCATGCCACTCGGATCGGATTTCTTAGTCGACAGACAGACGAGGACTTGTTCTGCATACTGGTAGATTTCGCGCATGAACCGCACCTGTGTTGATCTCTCGTTGATGTCGTACTGATTTATCGAGATCTGGTCAACCCACAGTATACATTCTCTGTCACCGTATGTAGTGCTCCAAAATTGACGGACCTCTCTCAGAGCATGTGCCAGGTTTGCGAACACGTTGAAGGTTGTACCGTTGAGGACGATTGATTCAGTAATCTTTGCAGAGCCAGCGCAGTAAGATGGGGCCGTATATTGTCCTTTCAGGTCGAGCAATGGGGCACCCGGAAGCAGCGTGCACTCGATGACATCGTCTCCGCTACCAGGCCAGAGTTTGATAAGGCGAATCTCCTGCTGAGCGACATCCAGTTCTGAGTATAGGCTACTCGCATGGAACGAGTCGTTATTGGGTGTGCAAAAGATGTCATGGCCAGGCTGGAGCCTGTCAGACTGTAGAGACACTGTCGGCTCTTCCGCCATGGTCGATTAGCGTTTGACCTTCCGACTAGGCTGGTGTGATGGGTGGAAAGTGGAGAAGATTGCGACGACGCCTCGTCCGCTTACGTGGGAGCGACTGTTCACCCCACATCCCCGCTTCCCTCGTTGCTTCCTCCCACGCCAACTTCCACGTGCAAACTCTCAACGAACCACGACTGTGTGCGACACACCATTTGACTTCTAGCTCTCTTGTTTGTCGCGACAGGGTTTACGGCAGAATGTCACCGATGATGCGAGACGGGATGATTCGCGTCGCCTCAAACTCGCGACGGGGCTCGAGTCCTTGGGCTTCATCCCAAACACGCTCAGGTTGCACCATCGATGACGTCCCCAAACTTCTGGAATCGCTTCGGATTGCATTTGGAGGATAAGGATATTTGCCTGAAAGCTGTGCGAGATCGCTATGGAGACTATGAAGTTGATGAGTATAGCGAACAGGGTTATTGTAGCTACACCCTTCTGGTCACGCCACCAAAAGTCGCTTTTGCGATGGAAAACACCCGGCATCAGGCTACCGCAGAGGTGGATTGTGAAGATGAGCCTGCTCTCATCGTCCAGCTTCGGCCGCCGCAGCACGCCCTCGACCACAACATTGTACGCGCTGCTAGCACAGCGCATCCAGCACTAGCCCCCACCATCGAGGATCTCGATTTATCACTACCCAGAGGCATATGCGCATACGAGATGAGAAAGGTTGACGGCACGCCGCTGAGCCGATTACAGCAGCATGGACATTCACTCGATGACAGTGCAGGAAAGCGACTAGAGGGCCTCATCACAAGTTTCGCGGATCTTATTGCACAAAGCTGGCACTCACCACAGGAAGTACATGATATCACCCGAACGGTACGGGCAGATTCACCCATGGATGAGCGTCCATCGATGCTCGCGCAGTGCCGCGGCAAAGTCGGCTCAACGATGATCTCTAGACTTGGGAGGCTGGCTAGTGAGCTACCGGATACGTACCTACGCGAAAGAGCGCGAGAGACAATGCGCGCGATACAGCGGATGGAAGACTACCCAGTAGTACTCAATCACGGGGATCTCATCCCATCCAATATCCTGGTTGACCAGAACACCTGGGAGATCACAGGCCTGGTAGACTGGGCGGAGGCGGAGTACTTACCTTTCGGGACCTGCCTATACGGACTCGAGCATCTCCTTGGAAACATGACAACATCTCTCCCCGGATCTGCGCTCACGTGGAACTACCTCAACGGTGCGACGCAACTTCGTGAGCTTTTTTGGTCGCGCTTGATCGACGCCGTACCGGAGCTGGAAGCTCGAATGGGCGACGTGAGAGTGATGAGAGATATGGGTGTGCTGCTTTGGCATGGCATCGCTTGGGATGATGGTGCTATCAATCGCGTCGTTAATGATGGGGAAGATGTGGAAGAGCTGGTTAAACTTCGCGCGTTTCTGACCGCAGGATGAGAGCTGGCGCGCGAAGCATCAACAGCGAGCGCATGAGGTATCGTTGTCTTTCTTTTCTCGCTCGTCGTTTGTTTTACTTGTATTCGTTTACGATGTGTTATGCTGAGATTTCGCTCTTGCTGTTGATCGCGGTGCGTCGCGCCTTCCTCTCAAGCAGTGGATGTCCCTTCCCACACATAGTGCACCTTCTACATACATGTAGGCAACATCATAACTTTGTTTGCGACTCATCACTTCGCTCTTCATTCTCGCCTTCGCCGCTATCGTCGTCGGGTTCGCTCCATCTCGCGGACGCAAAAAGAGCGTCGCCAGTGATCACGTTCTCATCTTCACCACCCTAATCCGGCACAGCGCTGTACCATTTCGGCGACGTGATAGTTAGGAACTGGTGAGGAGAATTTGAAATTAACTGAGCGGTGAAGGTCTGACGAACTAGGACAAACATTGAACATCATGGTGTCCACTCGGCGAGGCACTGCAAACGCAGAGCCGGCCACGGCTGGTATTGGACGGCCCAGACCGCTCCGACAGGCGAGCGACACCATACATATCATCGTTCCCAGCGTCAAGAAGGTTGTGAAAGCTCCGGACGATCGAAGAGTGCCAGACACTCCTCCCAGAATGGCGCTCTTCGGCAACATTAGTGAGCATGATCTCAGTCTCACATCCCCGAGTACCGGCGAATCTCCAGTGGTACTCACCATCACGACGCCGAAAAAACGACAAGGCTCAACTGATCCCACCGATCGAACTGTCTCCTCCGCCCTGCGAAGACTCGCACCTAGGCCTTTCGCGAACATGAGCGGCAGCAGCCACAACCCCATCATCGTCAACGAGGATCCATCACCTCCAAGGCGAGCAACGCGAGCCCCGAAGCGCAGACAGAAACACAAAAAGCTGTTGGAACCGCATCAGTTCATCGGCAACGGATATAGGGAACTATACAGTTACGGTGTCTCCAGACCAGCACTAGCAGCCATGCCTGCGAACGGTAGCACATTCACCGGGCACCAGAGCCATGATATCTATCGCATGATGAGCGCGAAAATCACTGCCGCGCCTGACATCAGTTCAAACGCAGCGTGGGGCCGACACACGCTCAACGTACCTTTCGAAGTACAATACCCACTCTCCGCGCCGGTTCTTGCGCAACACGCGCCACAACACCAACAATCATATGCGCAACACTATCATGTCCAAGTTCCTTCTAACACATACGTCTTGCCAATGGTTCCCTCTCAGAACGAGGACTCGCTCCGTAGGAGAGCTGTCCATCACATCCAAGAGTACTCACGACCTTCGCCACAGAAGAGGAAGCTCGCCGATGCTGACCTTGCTGTAACCAACGATGATGAAGTCAGAGATCACCAGCGGCATGCTCGACCGCAATCGAGCCGTCCAACTACTCAATCGAATGCCACGCCTGTATCCAGGGCACGCAACGTTGACCAACATAGGAATCACACGCCAACGGTACATCGAGACCCAGATCCCAACCTCCTCGTCAGTCACCTCATCGAGCACACCTCACTTATCACATCCTTGCTACAAGTCTATCCTCACTCTACAGACAAGAAGGGTTTACAGAACGATATATCGATGATGGTTCAGATCCAGAATCAATATATGAGTGCTTGGATGGAGGTTGAATCACAGAGCTCGCGCAAGAGAACGAAGAATAACGGTGACGGTACTGTCAGTCTGGCGACCCACTCACAGCCTATCATCACTCCCGCTATGAAGGTTCAGGATGAGAAGGACCATACAGTGCGTCAGGCTCTTTCTGCTGATGCCGACATCTGGCAAGATGGGACAGGACATGGTGTTGCGGACGCGTTCGCGGCTGTACCTCAATCGTCGCCGGTGGCGAGCACCTCTAATGGAAGGATAGCTGATCCCACGAACATACTTCCGAGTGCAACGACGTCTCGTCATCCCATCCAGGGAAAAGCGAGCGCAGACAACGCTGTCGTCGAAACCCCACCACAGTCGATCTCGGACCCGGGAGCAACGTCAACGAGGCACAAGGGTATTCCCATCACACCTATTCTCCGCGGAGCACCACAGACATCTGAACAGTTGTCGACGGGGGCCAAGGACATCCCCGCGACTATAAGCTACACGAGTCACCCGTTTACTCCATCCAAAGTCCAGAGAACTCCCACAAAACTATCTCCCCGCTCCGTCAGCTTTCCAGTCACACCAACTACCAAGGATGACGCTTCGTCTCGACACGACAACAGCAAGCATACTTCTTCCCACAGCAAGCACATCACCCCTCTACGATCTGTACCCAGCTCCGAGCACGGCAAACTCCAAGTCTCCGGTAAAGGCGATGCTTCAAGCAGCTTCCACAGTGAAAGCTCGGGTAATTTCAGTACCCGAAGACCGGTATTTCGCTTTGAACGACGGGCTGCCGCAGATGGTGGAGAAAGAGAAGCAGAAAATGTCCCGACACAGACTGTGGATGAGTGAGTGGGCTGGGCAGCATGCGTGTGAGAGGTGCGCAGAGAGCGGGTGTCTACTGTGGAGTTGAGGAACATCTGAACAGAATGTACATGTATGTTCGATGTATGGGGGACAGCATTCCCTTGTATGGTTACCATGGGCAAGTGGCGAAAAGAAGGCGGGCTGGGCGTTCAAGGTGCGATTTCAGACAACACGCCAGATCCTAGGACTACTTAGGAACGGGACAACTCATGTTGCATGTTTCATGATCCATATACTATCTGGGTATCAAGTTACTTTTCCTTTTTTCCATTCGTCTGCCATGAAAGACGATGCCATTTTCGGTCCACCTGATACACATAACAATGCTTAGCCCACTGAGACTCTCATCTACGCACACCTCAACAACCCCACTTAATTTCCCTTATTCCCCCTCTTACCACCCCTCTTCTTCCTCTCCACATGCCCCTGCATCGTCCTCTTAACATCCCCCAAACTGCGCTTATTCTTAAACCTCGCCTTACCCAGCGTCATGAGGAAATTCTTCTTACGCGCCTTCTCCTTGTTCGTCGTACTCTTGCCCTCTTCCACCTTCTTGGCCTGGTGCTTCGCCGCTTTAGACGTGTGGTTCGTCTCGCGGTCGGCCCTGGCAAGAGCAATCTTCTCTTCCTTGGTGTTCTTCTTGCCGATTTTGGCGGCGAGCTCGATGGTCTCGGCGGTGATGGCTTCGTCGGCGTGGCGGGCGGCGAGGAGCTGGGCGCGCTTGGAGGAGCCGGCGAGGGTGGAGGTTATTGTGCTGGAGGCGCGGAGGGCTTGGAGTTGTTTTAGGTCGGCGGGGGTGAGGATGGTGGTTGTGAGGAGTTTGGAGAGGGACTTGGTTTCTGGTTCGGCGCTCTTGGAGTTTTCTTTGTCGTCTGTTGATGGGCCGGGGGTGGCGCTGTCGAGCTTGGCTTTCTTTGCGGGGCGTTCCTTCTTGTCCTTTTCGTCTTCAGAGTCGCTGATTTGGATGTCTTCGCCGTCGCTTTCGACGTTGATCCAGCCGCCTGAGTCGTCGCTGTCGCCCTCGCTCTCCACGTCCCACTTCTTCCAGTCGTCTTCGTCGTCGAGGTCGACGTCGCCGTTGTCGGCGTCGGGATCCAGACCAGCCTCTATGAGCTTCTTCCTGCGCTCCTCTTCCTTCCATTTCTCGAGCAACTCGATGCCCTCAACCTCTCCAATAGCTTCTTCACCATAGCGACGTTCTTTGATAGTACCAGCGCGGATACCCATTGTCGCGTCCTTGCCACGATCGCGTTTCTTGAGGAGGTCGGCGCCGACCTCGCGGTAGAGGGAGAGCAGACCTTTGGCGGCCATCATTGTGCCCTTGTCTTTTGATTTGCGGTACTAATAAGCGTTAGTATAGAGTATGGCATCGGATTTCAAGGAGCCAACTTACCATGACCAAGTCTTGAAGCAGAGTATCTGTCATGGCCAATGGCTGACGAGCGCAGATCTCACGAATGGAATTCAGACCTGCTGCCGCGACCTCAGAGGCTGAGGCTTCTGACACGAACTCGTTCGCGATCTTCTGCACAAGTGGCTCAAGTACGTCTGGCGGTACATATGAATGTGTCGCTTGCGCTAAGCACGCCAAGTAAGTGGTGACTGAGGCTTGCCGAGGAGTGAGGTGCTTCAAGAAGTATGAGTATAGCGGAAGGACTGTGAGCTGATGTAATCCAACGAGGCGAGTGACAAGCTGCAGTGCCAGTAGCTTTGTCTCGAGAGCAAGCTTGTTCTTGGTGTTCTGGATGTGCTTTGAGAAGACGGTTTCGGCGAAGCCTTGAGGATCGTGGAGAAGGTGTAGCGCACTGAAGTTGAGGGGGTGGGGTGCATTCTTCTTCTTTGCCTTCTTCTTGAGAGACACAGCTGCGGACTTGATGTCGCGCGCCTTCTTCTTGCTCTTCTTGTTGATTCCGGCCGCGTGCTTCAGCTTTCCAATGTCCACATCGTTGTCGTCATCGCTGCTTTCCTCTGCGGCGGCTTCTCGCTCCTGATCACCACCGAGGAAGAACCTGAGGCCGCCCGAGATGGTCTTTTCGTTGTCGCTCAGTGCTGCCAGTCGCATGACCTCTACGGCGCGCGCATCTGTCCATATCTGTCGTTTCCACAACTCTCTGGTGATCTTCACGGCCCAGAGACCCTTCGGCGAGGAGGTGTCGGATTCTAAGAGACTTGGGACGGTTAGTTGGGAACGCCAAGCATTGAGAGGATACTGCGTACTTGTAAAGTGCCGTTTGCATAGACTTGTTGAGCTTGTGGTTCACAGTCTTCGCGTTGGACGAACGTAGATCTGAGATAATCTTGGTATAGAGCAATTGTCGCAGACTCTTGCTGTTCGTCGCCACAAGGAGCGGGAACAGTGTGTTGAGGAGTTTGACCGAGTCTATGACTTCCTTCCGCTTGAGCAAGCAGTATGCGCCGACGATCTTGTCCCTCAGATCATACTCAAGTACCTCATGGTGGGTGAGCAGAAGCTCGAGATCCCTGGGGAACTCGGATGCGACATCGGGGTAGAGGTCCGAAGTGTGCGAAACGAACTCAATAAGATCCTTCAGCGCAACCAGACCACTGTCTGAGGTGCTGGGGTCGGCAAGGAACAGGTCGAGAAGGGTTCGGTACTGCTGGTACTGCTGCTCGAAGTCGTCTCTGTACGATTGGGGGTCTCGCTTCAGCTTGAACCGGAGTGCCGCATGGTCCGACTCGAGCTTCTCTAGGGCGCCAACTTTGCGCTTCATGGTGTATATACGGTGTCGTGACTGTATCAGTTATCGAGAGCGTCGTCTGTATGCGCCTTCGAGGACTTTGCGACATGAAATTTTAGTGGGGCCCATCCCACCAATTGGCCAGGGCGGACCGACACTAGGCCGAGAAGCTCTGGCCTCTTCGCGCGTAAATCTTTCTCACGAGCCTCGACAACTTGCGCCCGCAACTCTTCAGCCGCGCTGCCTGACACCGGCGCGCACTGCACTCTGCAAGCTCGAGCATTACATTCGATTGTCGCGACTTAATTTTGAACTTTTCCCACACGCGCTCAAGACCTCGACGCGACGAGAGTAACTGGGCCAGCGCCCACCGCCGCCCATCATGACGAGCTTCTCTTCCATGTCCCTGTACGCCTTGACGGTCAAACAGCCCACAGCCACACAGGACGCCATCTCCGGCGACTTTCTCGGAAACGGAAAGCAGCAAATCCTCACAGCGAGCGGCTCACGGCTAGCTATCCTGGAGGTCTCGCGGCGGCAGAAGGGCTTCCAAGAGCTCTACTCGCAGGATGTCTTTGGCATCATTCGCCGCATCGCCAAGTTCAGGATCGCGGGCGGAACCAAAGGTATGTCAGTCCTACTTCCCCGCTACAAGCAGTATAGTGATTTTCAAAGCACACGACACCTCCGAGCTCCCAGCTCACTGAGCCCGCGGTGGACTGGATTGCAATTAACAAGAACCTCTGCTGACTCCGTCAGACCATATCGTCATAACCACCGATTCAGGACGGTTAGTCACGTATGAGTACATGCCCGATGAGCACACCTTCAAGACGGTCCACTTCGAGACGTTCGGCAAGTCTGGAATACGACGCGTAGTGCCGGGCGAGTATCTGGCAGCCGATCCGAAAGGGCGCGCTATCATGATTGCCTCGACGGAGAAGAACAAGCTTGTCTACATTCTCACTCGAAGTGGCCAGACGGACATTGCCATCTCCTCACCGCTAGAGGCACACAAGCCACAGACGCTAGTGTACTGCCTCATCGGGCTTGATGTCGGATACGACAACCCCATGTTCGCTACTCTCGAGGTGGACTACTCCAACTCCGAGACCGATCCTACCGGCGAGGCGTATGACGAGATCAAGAAGGAGCTGGTATACTACGAGCTGGACCTTGGTCTGAACCACATCGTCCGGAAATGGTCAGAGCCAGTTGATCGGACCGCCAATACCCTTTTCCGAGTACCCGGTGGTCCAAATGCTCCAAGCGGTGTCCTGTGCTGTGGAGAAGACAGCATCACCTACCGCCGTATCTTCAACAACAAATCGAGTGTCCACCGACTGGCTATCCCCCGCCGTGAGGGAGCGACCGAAGACCCCAACCGTAAGCGCATGATTGTTGCCGGTACCCTGTACTCTCTGAAGGGCGGCGATTTCTTCTACCTCCTACAAACAGAGGACGGCGATGTCTTCAAGCTTACCGTGGAAGCAACAAATGGCACAGTCGACAAGATTAAGATCAAGTACTTTGATACTATTCCTGTCGTCACCAGCATCTGCATTCTCAGGGCAGGTTTCGTGTATGCTGCCTGCGAATCTGGGGACCGCATCCTGTACGAGCTCGAGTCATTGGGAGACGAGACAGAGGACCCCGTGTTCGAGAGCGACCAGTTCCCTGTCGATCCGGAGACTGCTTTCGCGCCTCCTTTCTTCAAGCCTCGAGCCCTGGTCAACCTCACAGCGGTAGAGTCGATGGCCAGTCTGAACCCAATCATGGGTATGGAGGTTGCCAACCCTGCCCTCGAAGACGCGCCACAGGTTTACACGATCAATGGCACAGGAGGCCGAAGTTCGTTCCGCACCACCAGGAATGCTCTAGAGGTTTTGGACCTCATCGAGTCGCCTTTGCCGCAAAACGCGTCAGATGTTTGGACTACAAAGCTCACCAGCGAAGACGAGACTGACACCCTCATCGTCATGTGCCTTCACAGCAGAACATTAGTTCTGAAAATCGGCGATGATGTCGAGGAAGCCTCTAACACTGGCTTCCTCCCAGATACGAACACGCTCGGTGTGCAACAATTTGGTGAGGACTGTATCATCCAGATCCATCCCAAGGGTATCCGCCACATTCAGGGTATCCAGTTTCCCAACGAAGATGCGAGCGCGACACATGCTAGTTTGACTGATTGGCAACCCCCAGCCCATCGTACCATCGTAGCCTGCGCCACCAACAACCGACAGGTTGCCATCGCGCTGAGTTCAGGCCAGATCTTGTACTTTGAGTGCGACTCCGATGGTTCACTTGCCATGGCCGAGGAGGAGATTGCCCTGGACAGCACCATCAACTGCCTGGCGATGCCCGATGTCCCGGAGGGTAGCGTGCGAGCTTTCTTCTTGGCTGTCGGCTGCAGCGACCAGACTGTCCGGATATTCAATCTGAGTCCTGACATGGAAGGCAACATCCTACGAAGCATCTCTGTTCAAGCTCTTACATCACCGCCGAGCGACCTGACTATCAACCTCATGACAGACAAGTCGCCCCGTGGATACAGCCAGTTCTTGCACATTGGTCTTCGAAGCGGTGTATACATTCGATCAGTACTGGATGAGATGACTGGAGACATCGGTGACACCCGGAGGCGCTTCCTTGGTCCCGAGCCTATCAAGTTTGCGAAGGTGACTGTTGCCGGCGAACCTGCTATCCTTGCAATGACCTCAAGGCCATGGCTAGGCTACACCCATCCCAGGACCGGCGTATTGCAGCTGACACCCTTGAACTACATCCCTTTCAAGTCCGCTTGGAACTTTGATGGTTCTCAGTTCAAGGGAATCATCTGCGTCAGCGCTAATGAGTTACGGTAAGCACCCCTATTTCTTTCGCTCCAACTGCAATGATGAAAATATGTTTCCTACCGTCGAATCAAGATGAGGCTGAAACAAAATTTCCAATTGTTCCTACTGAAAGCAGTTACCAACTCATATTTGTCAAAACTACAAAAGGAATGAACAGTTGCTAACGAAACAGAATCTTCACCTTCAACGACTTGACGGACAACACGACCTACGAGAACATCCCACTCAAGTACACCCCCAGGAAGATGGTCGGATGGCACGACCAGGGTGTCTTCTACGTGATCGAGAGCGATAACAACACTATCAGCGCCGATAGACGCCAGCAGCTGATAGCACATGCTGGTGTAAAGAAGGAAGAGGCTGGTGTGAAGATGGAAGAGACTGACGGCACCAACGGCTCCATGGAGACTGAGGATGCCAATGGCGATGAACTCCCGGCGATCGACTTTGGATACCCAAGGGCTCAAGGCAGCTGGGCCTCTTGCATCCAAGTGGTCGACCCTGTGAGCGAGAAGACCGTCACCCACACAGTGGAGCTCAACGGCAACCAGTCACTTGTCAGTGCTGCTTTAGTCTTCTTTGAGAGCCGCGGTGACGAAGCTTTCCTAGCTGTCGGTACTGCTAAAGACTTGAGCTTCAATCCCTTCAAATACACATCTGCTTCTATACAGGTGTACAAGATTAACCCCACTGGCCGCGAGTTGGAGTTCTTCCACGAGACCGAGGTCAGCGATCCACCTCTAGCGCTACTGGCTTTCAAGGGAAAGCTCATCGCTGGTGTTGGTCGTCACCTGTGTCTTTACGACTGTGGTATGAAGTCGGTCCTTCGTAAAGCTCAGGCTCCGAACTGCGTAGCGACACGTATCACCGATCTCAAGACTCAAGGCAGTCGACTTGTTGTTTCCGACCAGGCGCAATCCGTCACCTACGTTGTACACAAGGACCAAGTCCACCCCAACCGTCTCATTCCTTTTGTAGATGACACCATCGCCCGTCATACCTCCGCATCAGAAATGCTGGACTACGATACCACAGTCGGTGGTGACAAGTTCGGTAATATCTGGCTCGTGCGCTGCCCTCAGAAAGTTTCCGAGTCTTCAGACGAATCGCCCGACGGCTCCGACCTATTAGTAGACAAGGGCTACCTGGGCGGTACACCGAACCGTCTTGACCTCATCGCACACTACTTCACAAACGACATTCCTGTCTCGATACAAAAGACGGTTCTCCTGTCTGGTGGTGAGCGCATCATATTCTGGGCCGGTCTTCAAGGCACTCTTGGTGCACTCATCCCCTTCAACTCCCGCCGACAACACAAGATGTTCCAGCAACTGGAGCTTCAACTTCGGTCGGACGATAAGCCGTTGTCTGGCCGGGATCATCTCGCCTTCCGCAGCTACTTTGCACCGGTCAAGAGTGTCATTGATGGCGATCTGATCGAGCGCTTCTTAGTACTGTCACGCGACAAGCGGGAGAGCATCGCTGGGCAGATGACGGGTGCGGAATGGACCCCCAGCATGATTGATGAAGCGATCTGGAACATGCGGGGTCTCTATGCCTTCTAGTAGAAGCATGTTTGTGCACATTACGGCGTTTGGAAATACGGGCCATGAAAAGCGGTTGGTACTTATAACCCGCGCTTCTAGCGTCTTTTTGATGAATGGGGAGCAGTAATTGTATTTGTACATAGGAACGTAGGTCACAATAGACCCAAATGATACCCGAGAGTCCTCTTCAGCTGCGTTCAATTATGACATGAGTCTGAACCGGTGGTGCTTCCTACTGTGTCACTGTCAGCTACCGGCATGACTTTGTCTCCGTCATCAAAACCCAATGACCAACCATCCCAGCACAACAGCCACCGAAATCGCCATCAACCCTCCACTCCGTGTCCTCCAGGCAACGCTCTTGACATCTTCCTCACCCAGTCTATACCCATTCGACCCCGCAATAACAACGTTGAAGTCCCACTCCGTATACCCGGTGTTCGTGGCTCCTTCCTCCTCGACCCCCTCGCCCCACAGCGCACATTTTATTATCGTCCGGCTGGCTGCGTCTCTGCAGTTCGGACCGAGGTGGATGGATGGTGAGCGCTCGAAGTAGAGGTTGAAGCCGGCGCAGATTTGGGGGTGGGGGGATGGTGGTGGGGATGGTGGTGGTGTTGGAAGACCGGATGGCGGCGTTTGTTCAGACGAAGACGGGTTGGAGGATCCTGTAAATCCCTCCCGCTCCGATCCATTCACACCCCACCCATCACACCTCCTCGCGCATTCCCCCGCATCATACGCCCGCAATTCGTAATGTCCCAGATACCCACTTCCGACATACGAAGCGTTGAGGTCTTGGAAAGACAGACTGTAGCGCTCTGGTGTGAGGGCGGTGAGAGCGGGTTGCCGGATTTGAGGCCAGGTGGAGAAGGTATATGGGGTGTTTTCGACTGGGGGGAGGGGGTCGTAGGAGGGGGGGAGGAGAAGGCAGGTGAGGTTGGTGGGTTGTGTGGGGGGTGGGGAGGGGAGGAGGGGTGTGGTTGACGGTGGGGATGCGTAGTTGGATATGGATGTTGGAGTGAACATGCTGGTTATTGTCACGGAGGATATATTGGTGAGGTTCGATTTCGGGTGTTCTGTTAGCCAGGGAGCGGATGTTGCTGCTGTTGCTGCTGTTGCTGCTGTTGCTGCTGTTGCTGCTGTTGCTGCTGTTGCTGCTGTCGTGCTGAGGGAACTGGAAGGGATTGCGTACGCCATCTTTCGTTTGTGTGAGATATGGTGTCTGAAGAGTGTTCAATTTGGAATTTTGTGCGCGAGGAAATGTTTTTTCCGTGCTCCACTGTTGCGGAAATTGTGTGGTAGCGATTTGGGATTCGCACCACTGAGGCGTCTTGTGATACAAAGCCACCTCGCTACTTGCAGAAAACGGATACAGTGATGAGGTTTTGTATTTGTGTAGTGTGATTTGTTTGGAATGTACGTCGTCTTTAGGATAGCTTACATAGTCATACGTCCTCATACGACTACCGCTAGTGCGATATCACACTCAACAGCATATTGCCTCAAGCTCCAAACGTCGCCCACTGTCCGTCTCAGCCTCAGCCTTTAATCCCTCCCATCACCGACACCCTACTATAAACCGTTACATCGTCCCTAAACGCTTTCTGCCCTGTCCACAAATTCGTCAGCTTACGCTATTCAACCAGCAATCCCAACTCGGAATAACAAACCTTTCAAACACCGTTCCACAACCCCAATCCACAAATCCTTCCCTTTAACCCTCGCCTCCTCCTCTCCCCACTCCCCTATCTCCTTCAAAAACGCCTCTTTCTCCCTCATCGTCATCCTGTCTTTCATCTCACTTAGCGTCTCGGTGCTTGTCCGCGTGGTCACAATGACAGCACCTGATTTAGGTAAACGCGCATACATCTGCGTTTCTGTACGCACGAGCAGTTCAGTAGGCTGCAGATCAGCTATGTGGCCGGCGAAAAAGTCCATGGGCCGCGGGATGTGGAGGGTTGAGGCGAGAGTTGCGCGGAGGGGCCGGGTTTGGATGAAGGTTTGCGTGTGGGATAGGGGGCCGGTGGAGGAGTAAGGGGAGAGTGTTGGGAGGGTGAGTTTGAGGATTGAGGGGAGGTCTGTGAGGGGCATGTTAGTTTCCGTCATTCAACTGTTTCAAGGGACAGGGGTGTTGACTGACTGGACCAAGGTATCATCGGTGGTTTCCCCTTCCCCTCCCCACCAACCACAACATCAACCGTCTTCCCCATATACGGACTTACAACATACCCGCTCGGAAACAGCGTCGTAGCAGCTTGTAAATACCAATTCAACGTACTCTCACTCCTTCCCCAAACCATGAAATCCTCCGCACATAACCTAGCAACTACTTCCAACGGATGACATTCCAGGCCATGCTCTATTTCGAAATCCTCTCTCGTAAGCTCATTGAGCACATGCTTCCTGCGCGTCTTCGTCAGGAAACGGAATTGGTGCGGATACATCTCCACAAGGAAAGACGTGACTTCCTGTAGTAGTTCGCGACATGCGCGTTCGCCCTCGGGGGTGACATGGATGCAGGATGAGCGGTTGCGCGCGAGGAGGTGGGTGCGTGCGGCGTGGTATTCGATGTATTGGGGGGAGATGGTGAGCCAGTTGCTGCGGGGTGTGGGTGTGAGACCGAAGTGTGAAGGGGAGAGGGCGTTGAAATGTAGGGCTGTGGATTCTATGGGCCGGTTTGTAAGCGGTATGTCTGGGAAGTAGTCGCCTGTTCCGCAGTCGTCGGCGTCGAAGGCGGGCATGCGCGAGATGCGGCGTTCTTCGGCTAGGTAGGCTCGTGTTTGGGGGTTTGTGAAGGAGCTTAGGTCTGAGATGTCTGAGATGTCTTGGAGGTTGACTGTTGTTGTGGCGGTGGAGAGGTTTCGGGCGGAGAACGCGGTGCTGTGTGCTATGGTCTCTGTCGGTGCTGATAAGGAGTCGTGGGTGAAGACGGTCATGCGCCGCTTCCTTAGGGTTTCAGCGCTTGTTCCGAGCTCGTTGTGTTTGCTGTGGATTGGCGCTGCATGGTGATCTTCTTCCTGAGGCTCGTTTCTGATGACGATGAACTTCTCTGGGGCGGGGCCGAGGGCGCCTTTGTAGAACCAAAGCCGTACTGCGGCAGTGCCTATGAAGAAGAAGTAGCAGCAGATGCCGACAACGAGAACGAGAAGGACATATAGGGGTATCGGTCCGGGTTGTTGCAGGTGTAGCGGGCCTGCTGCCATATCGAGCAGCTGGATAGATAAGAATGTAGTCGCACTGTGGACTTTGAGCGGCGGGATTGTGTACAAGTCCAGATTGCCATTGCTGAGGTTGCAGGTGCGGTGACATGTTTTCGAGCCTTCAGTACTGTGGCAATGTGAATGATGTGCATCTGAATTCGAGATTGAATGCTGTAGTTTCTTCACAGTTCCGCTTGCCAGCATCAGGCATGGCGATAAATAGGCAAGAACAAACGATAACCATTCCTTTTGATCGTTCCCAGTGTCAGTGTTTGCCGTGTAAAATAAGGGAACTCAAAGAACAGGAAAGTACAGGAAAGTTGAAGATAAAACATAGAATTGGGTATAGTGTTGCTTGGCTATGTAAAGTAAACAATAAACGGGACGCCGTACTCCAGTATGTTCTCCTCCGTGTGCCATAATTGACCCGTTGATATGACTTCGCGTAAAACAAAAAGCATCGGAGGAGCAATAGTCACACCCATCCCGAACCATACGAAGAAGCTCGCCCAATATGAGCTCCTTCGTGACCCATAATATTCATAAACTGGACATCAAACTCTTACTCAATCTTAGGCAAAGCATCAATCTTCGCATACAGCTCCTGCGCATCCTCGAAGATATACCAGATATCCTTAGGTACACCCTTAAACGCCTTCTCGAATCGTTCCGGGTCGTTCTTCCTGCCTTCGTCCATCTCCGCTACGCCCGTGACTTTCCTGATGTAAATAGCGCCGATCCAGTTCTTGCCAAACTTGCGGTAGGCTTCACCATAAGATTCAGGGTCTGTTTGCGTCGAGTCGCCGATGAGAATGAACTTGCGTTTGGGAAACCATCCGTGGACCTTCTCGATGCGGTCGACCTTGTAGGCCTCGGTGCCCTGAGTCAAGTTTGCGAGAAAGCCGGCAAGATTCATCCAGCTGGCATCGCGTAGGATCATGGTGCCGTTGGGGTAGTATTGCTCGCGGAACTTGCGAAGGAATGGGTAGAGGTTGTATGGTGATGCGGAGAGATACCAGAAGGGCGGGTTGTCGAGCTTTTGTACAATGTGCCTGTACAATTCTGGCATACCCTTGATAGGCTCTGGCTCTTCGGCGAAGGTGGTGGTCAGGATACCGACGGGTGAAGATGTTAGCGTCTTCTTGATAGTGTCGTCCACGTCGGAAAGGATGGCCCAGCCCTTGGGTTTGGCGAAAGTGATGTTGAATGGCGTCGCATCAGCGTTGACGGCCTTGAACTTGTTGACTTGGCCTTCCTTGTAGTCGTTCCCTGGAATAGCCAAGACATCGGAGCTGATGCCGTCGCGTCCGCTGGGACCCAGTCTGGTGTTGATACCCAGTAGATCGATTTGGACGGCATGCGCGGGAAGGATCTGGTCCGCAAAAGGCTGGAGCCTCTGCGCGACGGTTGCCCTGGCTTGCTCGTCGTCTGCTAAGCCGATCTTCTCACTGACCCATGCGACGATCTTGGAGAGATCCTTGCCACTGTTCTTGACGAAATAGGCAGCAACAAACTCGGCATTCCACCTTCCTAGGCGATTCTGGTATGCTGTAGTATCCAAGATCCACACATAGTCGGTCTCTGGGTTAACGTTGTTGTAGAAAGGGTTCTTGCGACCAAAATATGACGAAAGGTTGTCTTTGAGGGAGAAGCTGAATCGGCTGGTAAGTTTCGGCATGTCTGCTTCAAATGCGGCGAAGCCTGAGTTTTCTCTGGTGATGCGGTCTTGTTCGGTTTCTTCGGTGCGCATTCGAACACGGCCAGCCATGGCGGAAGCGGATTCGGGAGCCATTTTGTATGATGGTAATGTTAGACAAAGGCGCGGGTGCCTGGTGGGTTGGTGAGGTCAGGAGGTGGGTGTATTGCACGGGACAAAGGGAGGCGAGGGCCATGGTCGAGGTCATATACTTTGTGCCTGGCACTTGACCAGGACTTGACGAGTGGCTGTTGCTGTGTCTCAGGAATGGGCCCAGTGTGCATGAGGAATGACGTTTAGCCAAGCCATGGCTCCGCATCCTGTAGGAATGATCGCTTGCCGAGCGCGCCGATCCTTGAACCTTGTCGGCGTATCGCCTTGAGTTAGGAGTGACAACTCAGCAGCTGAGCGAGATGATGAATCGCAAGTTATTTGTGACCTCACAAGAGACTTTTCCTTCTACTTGGACCTCTTCTTGAAATTGCGCCCTCAGGGTAAAGGTAATTTGTGTTACGAGTCTCTCAGAATGGGTACTGTTATACCTGGGGTATGCTCCAAAGTACAGATTAACCCAAACGAGCTTCTTTCAGCTGGTGTTGCAAGTGCAGGTAGCCACACTGCAGGCGGAGAATAATGTGAGGGTCTAGCAAAACGCTAACGCCAGATAAAGCGAAGCACTCCGCGACACTTTTGAGGTAGTCGCAGCCTCCAACACTAACAGCGGAATAGTATAGTCGCAGCAGGCTGCAGCAATTGGGTGCCTCCCATCGTGCCAATGCTAGCGGAGTGACGTAACTGATTCATCAATCTTGGGTCAGTTCACGGGTGTGAGTCTTGATATCTGCAGGTACGCGTGACGCTCAATACTCTTGCGCTCAGATGGGGTATCGCTGACAGTGTCGGTTGATGAAAGCCATGCTTGGCTGCGCCAGACTTCGTCGAGGACGAGGTGAAATCGGGTGCTACTGAAGAGTCATGCTGCGACGTGATGTTGACGTATCTTGCAGCATACAGTCGCGTTGGAACGGCTATATCGGTACTGTGCTCAAACTCGTCACCGTCATACCTCGCTCGGCGACAAAGGAAATTATTGTCATCGCTGCCCTGGTTTGGTTCTGTGTTCAACCGCCTTTGGCCTCCTCATCTTGGTGTCGCCCGTCGAATAGGCGCGACATGGTATCACGCGGCGGTGCCACAGGCTAGGAACCCGGTCATGTGCTACAGTGTCGACGTATTCTGCGATGGCCCCAAGGTGGATGAACGGAAAGGGTCCGATTAACGCAGACTACGGGCCAGTGGGGTCTGCAGGTAAAGGCCGATGGCAGGTCTTGGCACAGCCTACGCCATCCAGGACGCGTAGATGTGCCGAAGGAGAGGAGTAGATGGGAGAACAGCACTGAGATGGGTGCAGCGTCGCCACACGTTATACGCGGCTGTTTACGTCGGCCGTCGTGCTTCGCGAGTCTGTCATGGCTTGGCGACAAGAGGCGCAGCCCTACCTAGGTAACCGTCCGTCCGCGCGAGGAAGGCGCGTTGGAGGCCTCGATCAACACCTCGATAGTACCGCATCTGCCTCCTTTACGCTTACGCCCCGGCCTCGCGACTCTGGCCTCTCTGCGCTTCTGTGCTTTCTTTTTGCGCAGCTGCCCTCAAATACCCTTGCGACCGTTTTACGTTGCGGAACGGCCCCGCTACCAAGGCAGATATGGACCTCAAGAAGCGCCTCAAGTTGGGCAGTTTGATGCGCAAACGATCCTGTGCGTCGCATCGCCTTCGTTTCCTTATTCCACCCTAACACTGACAGCGCACGCAGCCCAGGATGTCAATATTGATACAAACGCCGACACGCCCGAGGCCAATGCTACCAAGGGAGTGGTAGGTCATACCGCTTCGTCGCATCCACCAAGCTGACAGCGAGTAGATGCTCTTCTGCGAGTCTGGTGCCGCCAACTCGGTATGTTTGGTAACCCATAACTTCCACACGGCATACTAACATGCCCAGGGTGAAGAGGTCCTCCACTTGCCTACCATTGTCGAGTCCGCCGTCGCAAGCCCCAGCGCAGCCGCAGCCGCCGCCAGACAGATCCGCATCTTCCTCTCCAAAGAGAACTTCAACCGCCCTCATGTCCAGTACAATTCTGTCATGCTCATTAGGATCCTGGCCGACAACCCAGGGCCCTCCTTCACCAAGAACCTCGACAAGCAATTCGCAGACACGGTCAAACACCTACTTCGCCATGGGCAAGACCCCAGTGTCGCGCAAATCGTCAAGGAGACGCTGGATTCAATGGAGCGCGAGAAGGCATACGACACCAACCTGAACACGCTCTTCGCCATGTACAGGAAGGAGAAGGGTCTCATGGCAGCCGCGGCAAAGCAGTTTGGCCCCCGGAAGCTCAATGCGCCAGGCTGGTCGGGCTCACAGAACATACACGGCGGCTTCGGTTCAGGCGGACACAAGTCGTCTTCCAAGTCGTTGCCGCCACCCGTGGAGCTCGCGGGGCGCATCGAGGAAGCACGTACATCGGCCAAGCTACTCCTCCAGCTCGTACAGTCTACACCAGCGAATGAACTGCTCGGCAACGACTTGGTCAAGGAATTCGCTGAGCGCTGCACGGCCGCCCAGCGCAGTATACACGGCTACATCGCCTGCGACAACCCAGCGCCTGACGATGACACTATGCTCACTCTCATCGAAACCAACGAGCAGCTGTCCCTCGCTGCCTCCAAGCACCAGCGCGCCATCCTCCAAGCTCGTAAATTCATGGGTGCCTCACCCTCTCCACCAGTGCAGAACGGAGCCTACGCGCCACCACCCAACGGCACCAGTAGTCCAGCTGGTGTGCCTGCGCAGTCTCCCGGGCTGTCAAATCTCCCATCGCACAACGACGCGCCTTCGCTGGCCCCTATGGATTTCGGAACGACACAACCCAGCGCACTGGCTACTAACCATGGCAATGACAACAGCTCTCTTCCCCCGTCACTGCAAGCTGCACCAGGCCGCACACAACCCAGCGCGCAAGAAGAGAACCCATTTGCCGATCACTATACGACTACCTACACACCTCCAGCATCGTACCAAAACTCTACGTCGACGAACAATTACGGTGGCTCACCAGACCCATATCACCCAGGCTTTCAATCTACTCCATCATACCTGGGCCGGCAAGAGAGCTCTGCCAACAATCTGACCATGCACGGTGCGCAACCGACGATTCAAGAAGAGGATGACCACATGCGCCCGCGGGCCGAACGACCTCGGACTCCCGATCTCAACGTGCCTCAGCAACAGGCCCCTGACGTTTCGCCCGTTGCAGAGCGTAATACCGTCACGTACAGATACTAGAGAACCATGGGTCGTCTCGCGGACTAGACGCGGACGTGAGATGTGGGGTAGCGTTTGGCAGGACCGATTTCACTCTTGGATCCCACGGGTAATCCCGGTGCTTTGAAATCGATAGTCACAAGATCGATAATCACAAAGTGCACGCTCTTTTTCTTGCGCAGAGTTTTGCAACTCGTAGTTTACAGGGCGGTTTGGAGCGCGACAGTTAGGACGAGATACCATAGTTGACTTTCATCTGGATTTAGAGTTTAATGCTATTCTACCTTTGCCTGCCCCGCACTTGCAAGCGCACCCCCACGGCCATGCAGTGACCGCGTGCGTCTCACGCGTCGCTCTCGTGCAGCGATCACGCAATCCATCGATTCCACACTGCGCCTGAATCCTGAATCATCACCATGATACGGCACTTTCACCCATGCATCAGCTTGGTCAGCGACGGCTCGCAACCGACCCCTCCAATCTGGAAGGCGAGACCCGACGTCCCCCACTGCGGTCCCTGTTCCGCCGCTTCTAGCGCCGAAGAAAATAAGAAGCCGTCATGTTGAAGACATACACTATTGACAGCCCCATCCGCCCTTCCCTTCGCCCTTGCCGGTCTTCACTTCCCCATGGCCTTCAGCTGCAATAGTCCATGGCTCGTTCGCTTCCGAAATGCGTCGACACGTTGATCATTGGTACGCCCTGAGAATACCACGCGCTCCGAGGCGACATGCTGATTACAAATTCCAGGCAATGGGCCGTCCGCGCTCATCCTCTCGTACATCCTACACGGCCATATCCCCTACTACATTGGCGGCCATCATGACGCGATTCTCGACGCGAAACTGCAGAAATCGCCCAACCTGCTGCATCTGACGCCAGACCTCTACGCGCATTTCCTGTCCTCGTTGCGCTACTCGACCCAGGCGCTGCCCGTCAACACGCTGCTCGATACCCTCGTTCGCCCGAATGCCGACACCGAGTTGAATCCCACGTCCTGCATTGAGTGGCGATACGAGCCTGACAAGGCGATACCTCATGTCGCGATTGGAGACACGGCGCATGCAGGCGGACAGTGGGCGGAGAACCCTGTCTCTGCGAGCGCTGACATTGGGACACTGAGCTATGCGGAACAGCTGAGCCTCCCGGGCTATTCGTACGCGGATCATCTGGCTAAGAGTGGGAGGGAGGATGAAGCCGAATTCGTGCGACCATCCAGGGTGGAAGTTGCCGACTATCTGAGGACATACCCGGAGGCGGTGGGCATCGCCGATAGCATATATACAGGCTTGAAGGTCGAGAACGTACATCGAACGGTTCGCGGGTTCTCCATTGGCAGTCTTGGGATCCGGTGCAAGCATCTTGTGCTTGCCTCTGGTATCTTCACGGTCAACATCCCGCCACCTCAGTACCTCGCGCCCGTTGCGCAGATGGAGTCGCCAGAAGCGCCTCTGCTTGTCATTGGATCTGGATTCTCCGCTGCCGATGTCATCATTTCAGCACCTCCGACTCGCAGGATCATACATATCTACCAGTGGGCTCCTGAGAAGAGGCCGTCTCCACTACGAGGCTGCCACCATACCGCATACCCCGAGTATGCGACAGTCTATCGCCAAATGAAGCTTGCAGCAATCGCCTCCAAGAAGAAAACCGCAAAGTCACCCTCAGTCCGACGGAAATCAAACCCATTCCAACAGCGCGACTGGTCCCTCTACGAAGGCCTGCCCAACGCCGAAGTCATCAGCGCATCAACGTCTGGAAAAACAGCGACCGTCACCCTCCGCCTCCCATCAGGCGAAACCATCACGCGCGAAGTAGGCGGCCTAGCCTACGTCGTCGGCCGCCGCGGAACCCTAGACTTCCTCTCCACCAACCTCATTGCCGAGATCCTCAACACACCCGAGCACACTACTCCTCCCGACACGCCTTCCATCCACCTAATCTCCGGCCGCACCCTCCGCGCCAAAGCAGAAGCCACGTCCCTCGAAGTCGCCCGCGACGTCTTCATCATCGGCAGTCTAACCGGCGACTCCCTAATCCGGCACGCAATCGGCGGCTGCGTCTTCGCCGCTGGCCGCATCCTAGGCGCTATACCGACATCGTACTCTCCGTACAGTTCCCCCTCGCCTACTTCCTCGACACCGCGGTCTGTGTCGCCGGTGTCGACGTCTGATACTGAGGTTGCGGCTGAAGATGGACTTGCTGGACTTGCTGGACTTGCTGGATTGGGGAAGGAAAGGAGTGGGAGGCGCACGCCTGGTGAGGCGACGAATGGTCATGCGGATTTGCATGTTGATCGGAGGAAACTGGTTAGGGCGGTTGAGACGGCGCAGGTGGAGAATAGGTATTGGGTTGATTCGGGGTGGTGGGCTGGGGGGTTGGGGCCGGGGAGGCGGTGATGGTGGAGGGGGGATGGGTGGTGAGCTGTGGGTTGTCTGGGAGGCGTTGGTGGGAGTTTGTACATACCCATTTTCATGCGAATATATATTATCTTGATATAACTCAACGCATTAGTACGATGGCTGCGTAGGGTTGACGTGATGTGTTTGTCGAGTAGGGAAGTAAAACCCGTAAATGGATTCATGCTACTATTGATTTAGATATCACACCAAAGCTTGCAAAGTAAGCATAGTTTGCGTTACGTAACACCCATCTGTCTCTCTTTTCTTAAGACCATTTCTCCGAGGTCGCGGAACTTGTAAGCACCAAAACTGCATCATACAATTCCGCGTACCCAACTAGTAAACCTTAAACTCCGCAATCCTAACCCTCCTCCCCACCTCCGGCGTAAAAATAACCCTAACCTTCTCTCCCTCAACCTCCTTCCACTCCACCCCCGTAATCCCATTCGCAACAGCATCCCCATACACCGCCCCTTCCACATCCGTCCACTCCGTACCATTTCCACCAGCAGCAGGCACCTCAATCTTGTACCCCTTCGGCGCCGCAAACCCCTGCTCTTCATCCGCAAAAAACGCCAGCTCGGCACTACTCATACTAACACTCTTCCCAAAGTCGATTTCAAACCACACGGAAGAGCCGTTACCAACGGGTGTATCCCACCCGTTCTTCGCGTCCGGCTCCGTATAGAACCAGATGCGGCCGTCGATCGCGGGGTATGTGGATGCTTGGCTGGAGTTACCGACTGAGGCAGACGCACGGGGGAAGGCGGTTGTGGAGTTGAGTTGGATGGACTTTGCTAGCTTGCGGGTGATGGCTGGGGGCGCTTTCCTCTCCAAGTCAACCGTGAGGCGGCTGAGATTGGGGCTTGTAGCAACGACTTTCCCGTCGACTTCGACGGTTAGTCCTGTGCTGTTGCCGCTGTAGTGGGTGCCGTCTTTATCCCATTGTACGGCGATTTCGCGGCCATGGTAGAGGATGCGTTCGGCCCGGAAATAGGACAGTTGGGTGGCGGAGGCTAGAGGGGCTACTTCTAGTACGTCGTCGGAGCGAGGTCGTATGCCGACGAGGCCGGAGAGGACGAGGTCGGCGTAGCCGGAGTGGAAGTAGTGGTGCGAGCGCTTGAGACCTACGATGGGGAGACCGGTGTCGGGGTAGTAGTCTTCTTCTAGATCCAAAATCTTTGTGTCGGGGTTCCGGTGTAGCTGTGCGTATTGACGGAGGAGGTTCGTGTAGTCATCGCTGTTGATAACACCCGTCTCTTTGCCCTTTTCGTAGTGATCCAGGAAGTTGGCGAGGCCGGAGAGGACTTGTGTCATTTGGAATGGCCACACGGGGCCGTTCCATTGGCATTCTGGGTTGGGGCCTTCGTACCGGTACTGCCGCATGTAGTACTCGTAACTGGGTTCTACAGTCCTTAGACCGGCTTCTCCCTTTAGTTTTCCGCTGTCGAGGATGTGACTCCAGGCTTGTGCGTAGTCTGCGTTATCGTCGGGTAGGTCGTGGGTCCAAGGGACCATGCCGACGAGTTCGCGGCCGCGGATCGGGTCCCAGTAAGTTACGTTTTCGTTGTCGACTTGGTAGCGGTCGATGAAGTGGGAAAAGGTTGTGTTCCAGAGAGCTTCCTGAACGCGCTGTTTGAGTGCTTCGGCGCGGGTGGTATATGTATCAACGGTGCTGTTCACGGAGCCGGCTAGAGACGCCATATTGGCGATAGCAAGCGCATTGGCATACTGATAACTGTTGATACTGGGCCGGAAGGAATCGCCGCCGAAGAAACCGTCGTAGCCGCCCGACGAGTCGATGGACGAGATTGTGTATTCGGTTGCGTCGCGGATGGGCTCGACGTAGTAGAGCCCCTTTGACGTGTCGAAAGAGTCGTCCCAGGCTTCATATACGCGCGTCATATCGGAGAGGCGCTTGATTGCGTCTTCTTTTACGCCGTCGACGAGATAGCCTTGCCAGACTGCTGCGGCCATGCTCTCGGAGAATTGGCGACTGTTGCTGTCGTTGCTGTACATGAATGTCGCGTAGTCTTCTTTGAAGCGGCGGTCGCGGCACCATCGTCCCTCCAAGAGATGGAAGCCTGTTGCATCGTTTAGACTTGCGAAAGGTTTGGTCTGCCAGCCGACGTCGTCAAGGAATTCAGTAGAAATGTAGCCGTAAGCACCGAGATCGCGTTGATGGGCGCGGAAAATGGACCATCGGTAGTAGTACACATCAGTTATGTCCTGGTCGCTCGACTCGAAAAGAGGAATGCGGTCGCGGTACCATGCTGCGTCGTTGCCGTAGTGCTTGTCTACTATAGCGTCGACATCGAGGAGTGCGAAACCCAGCTGGAACAAAGGTATGAAAGCAAGTGAGCTGCAGAGCTTCATGATGGGCAGATAGAATCTGTAGTTAGAGAAATCCCAAACACTACCATGCCTTTCAGCATGTAGCGATCCCCTTTCTTTACATAGTCCGTCCTCCTCTTTGCGATTAAGTTTACCGCGCATCCCATGATCCGAATGCGAGGATCCTCGTCACCATCGTTCTTTCTCCAGATTTACATTCGTGACGTGCGCCGTGCATACCGCTAGCGCCGTGCCATTATTCGCTCTCGCGCCGCGGAGTATTTCTGTAAAAAGCATGGAGCTACGCGTGCCTTCGTATCTGGCCCATCGCGAATCAACCGACGGCGCCTTTCCGAGCCAGGATCCATATGAGGAGCCCCACTTCTTCCCCGCGATCTGTGAGATCATCACGGACACAATTTCTCCGTCGCAACGTTACACAAGATTTAGAGCTGGTTGTATAGAAATTGTTATGCAGACTTCAGCCGGTGCCGCGGTTGTTGTTCGTGTTCGTGGGGTGAAGATCAAGGTAGTAGTCTGGGGTAAAGACTGGGTTCTGTGATTCACGACCTTGCGCTAATGTGCTCAACTTCAGATGTTACTCAGTCAGAACGCTAAGATGAGAAAATTGAATCAGATCATATTCAGCTAGCCATTGCATTCATACGTGCATCCCGTGAAATCATTATTCGTATACGTTGATTATCATAATCCATCATTCCATCAAGAAATTAGTATGGTGTGTTGCCCTTCCTGATGGCCTCCCAATCCGTAGTGCTCTGACCCGGTGCCGGACCAGAATGTTCGTGGTGGCCATGGATGGCAGGGTTACCGTCAGTTCCGCCAGCACCGGTGCCGAAGCGCCCGGTGTTCATGGGCAGACCAGTGTGTGGCTCAGTGACCGTGGTGTCGCGGTCTAAATCCGAGATGGGATGCGCACCGTAGACGCCATGCTGAGTTTCGCTGTGTGTATGTTAGAATTAATCAAAGCTGTTGGAATGAACAGAATGAACTTACCGATCGCCCGAGATCATGGTTGGGTTGCCAATCGGACCATCAACACCCATGTGCTCCCTCTTTCCTACCGAACCAGTTGAATCGGTCATCTGCTGGTGCTCCATAGCCTCACGGGCGGGGTGGCCTTTCGGTGGGTCCTTGTGAAGAAGGTGCTTGCCCTTCCAGCGTGGTGAATCGGGGTGATCATCGCCATAATCTCTGGAGTGTCTAGGACTGTAATCTCGAGACTGGCGTGGTGAAGACTCAGGACTGGCAGTCGACTTTTCTTTCTTGGACTTGTCACGATGCAAAAATCCAAGCAGACCGTGCTTCTTCTTCTCTTCGCCTTCGTTCTCCTTCTCAAGCTCCTCCTCACGGTGATGTTGTTCCTTGACCAGACGCGCTTGCTCCTTCTCATGTTCCTTGGCCAGACGATGTTCGTCTTTCTCGTGTGCTGCGACGGCCTTGTCGTGCTTGTGCACTTCTTTGTCATGCTTGTGCTGTTCCTTGTCGAGTCTATGCTGCTCCTTCTCGCGATCATGGGCAATCTTCTTCAGACGCTCTTCCGCCTCGCGTTCGTCTTGGTTCTGAGAGTTGATGTAAGCTGCACCACCTAGGCCCGCTGCACCTGCGGCGCCACCCATAAGAGCCGCGTTACGCTTGTCGTGACTGTCGTTGACGGGAACTGCCCCAGCTCCCCAGGGTTGAGATGACATTTCCTGGGTATGCGTGTTGTGTGGTGCGATGGTACCTGAGCTTGGGTACGATCCGCCCGTGCTAGTCTCGTGCATGGGATAGGAAGACTGTGCCATACCTTGCGTTGGGTACGCGGTTTGACCGGAAGGCGCGATGGTACCTGTGGTGGGGTATGATGTACTCGTGCTAGTCTCGTGAACAGGATAGGAAGCCTGTGCCATTCCTTGCGTTGGGTACGCAGTCTGACCGGAAGACGCAATGTCTTGCTTCTGTCGAAGTGGAAGCTGAGTAGTGTTGTCGTCATGTTTGGATCCAGCGTAAGCTCCTGCTCCCAATCCGGCAGCTGCAAGACCTGCTCCTCCAAGCGCGACATTCCTGTTGATGTGGTCGTTGGGATCAGTGCGGTTGACATTGCTTTGGGTAGTGGGGTCGTTGTAGTTGTATTGACTTGTTGGAGAAACTGGGTTGGTTGCTCGTGCGCCGGCAGCCGTGGGATCGTATCTCTGGTCTGGCATGGAAGCGGCAGGCTGAGTCATCTTGTGGTCTCCGTACGCATTGATAGCGTCTTGTGCTCGCTGTGTCATGCTCTGGTTACCATACGCAGTGCCAGCAGTGCCAGCTTCGTATGCTTCAGGCTGTGTCGTCTTGTGATCGCCGTACGCATTTCCGGCTTGGTATGCACCGTAACCGGCGGCGCCTGCACCTCCAACCAAAGCAGTATCCCGACCATAATGATGCTCACTCTGCTGGCCAGCCTTCTCGTCAACCTTGGGATCCAGGCGATTCAATGTGTCTGACTGATGCGGTCCAACTGTGGTATGTTCCTTTTGCTTGGATGGATCAGGCTTAACTCTTGGGTCGACGATATTGGCAATGTTGCTACTGTGCGGGCCGATCGTGCGCGAAGCAGGGTCCTCAGCTGTTGGTCCGACGTTGTGGTGTATCTGTTTGCTTGGCTCTGGCTGAACCCTAGGGTCCACGATGTTGGCAGCGTTGCTCGAATGAGGTCCGATAGTGCTGGAAGCTGGTCCGCTGTCGGTGTTGTCACGGTTGGCAGCATAGAGACCACCGGCGGCAGCAGCGCCAGCTCCGGCGAGGCCAGCATCGCGACCATAGTGGTGCTCTGGATGTCTTTCAGGAACCGCGCTGGCGCTAGATGTCTGACCTAGACCACTTGATGGTTGTTGTGCACTCGTGTCTGAAATTGGTGCGGGGGCTCCTGTGGCACCGTAGAAATGATCATTCGCAACAGGCTGAGAGGCAGAGGTACTCGCAGTGGTGAGCGGCTTAGAGAAGTTTGAGGTTGGCTGAGGAGCAGCAACATTCGATCCCGTGGCAGAAGGGTAAGATGAGTTTTCGGGCATTGCAGAGGTAGTAGTGCTAGGAGTATCGTTCTGGTGAAGGATGTGGTGCATTCCAGCGGCTCCTACAGCACCTGTACCCAATACTGCAGCATCACGGCCGTAACTGTGCTGTGAGTCTGCGGTCTCGGACTGATTATGCGAGACAGGAGGGCCAGAAATAGCTGAACCACTGGTAGGAGCCGTCTCAGTTTTGGCCGATGGATCGAACCTCTGCTCATCGAATCTCTGCTCCTCTGGCTTAGAAGCGCCTAGAACACGAGGGTCGAGCATCTTGCTACTGTACGGGCTAGATTCTTCGTACAACGGCTGGCTACCAGCAACGTCCTTGGTGTCGTGATCCTTCGAAGCTGCATGCGCGCCTAAGCCCGCTGCGCCAGCACCAAGTCCTCCAGCAATGGCAGCATCGCGAGCGTAGTGGTGGTCATCTGCGTACTTTGGCTGAGGCTCTCCAAGTGTTCCAGTGTGTCTCAGCTCATGAGGTTCGCTTGTAGATGTGGGGTCAATGCTCGAATGCTGAACGTGAGATGGGTCCAATGTAGACGTAGGCTCCGCGGCCGCAATCGGTGCGCTTGTGTCTGTGGATGAGGATTGAATAACGGGGGCGTAGTTGAGGAATGTCTTCTCGTCGCTAGGTGTAGCGATGTATTCGCCAGGAATGTGCCTATGTGACTCAAGTCGGGGGTTTACTGGGCGCTCACCAGTGCTCGACATTCCAGTCATCGGAGCTCCAGCGATAGGCTGAAGAGCTTCTGCCGCGTTGACATCCCGGGATCTGTGCTCATTCCCCTGAGTAGATGCAGGAAGAGCGGAAGAATTCGAGGCGGCTGCAGTGGTGGCCGCCGCAGTAGCAGCTGCCAAAGCTTCGGGATGGTGGCTGGACGTCGGCTGGCTCGAAACAGTGCCTGCCTGAGGAGTTCCCGTAGTGTCTCCCGGTGCAACATGTCTGTATGAAAGCTGGCGAGTATGTAGACCTCGGTTCCGAGCACCCTGTGCCTCTGGCTGCCTTTCTGGCTGTGAGTGTGCCTGAGAAGCGCCAATGGCAGTAGCGGCGGCGGCTGCTCCAGCCAACCCTTCCCTCCCATAACTATCTTGAGAAGGGCTGTCATGAACACCGACTCCCCTCTCTGTTGTGCCAGAGTCGAGTTCGCTGATGCCTTTGTTCTGGAGAGGGGAGGTGTGCTCAGTCGGGTATTGGGTAGATGTGGGATCTTGATGAGGTTTTGAGATGACACCGCCCGCGAGAGGGAAGGATCGATCAGTATCGGCGGTGTAGCTCTCCTGTCGCAGCGTGTTCTCATATGGTTGGGTTTCTCTCGCGTAGGCAGGATTAGCGCCTGTTGAATCACCACCGATGGCACTGGATTCTGCGGTCTGGTCAGGTCTTGCGCATTAGATAGTAGATTAGATCTACGTACGAGGATATGTCTGGCCTGGATTAACGCCTGTTCCTTCGGTCATTCCCGCTCCCCTGGTCATTCCGGCAGTTTCATGATCTCCACCTCCAACTACTTGGTCTTGACCCAGATACTCCTGAGTGGGGTTGTGTGTCGACATGGCAGCATGTCCCTGGTTGGCTCCCGGACCAAATCCAATAACGCCGCTCTTGATGCTCGCGACGCTTGGGTCTGCGGTGTGGCCATGGGGGTAGGCATCGGGACGTTGAGCTCCTCCAGCAGTCGCGGTTCCACTTTGGAGAGGCTGCGAGGTAGTAGAGTAATCTTGCGTCCGGATTGGGTCATGAGCTCCGGTCGCCGCTGCCGTCGTCCCAATAGGGCCATCGGTACCAACATGTGTGGGTGTTCCATGTGCACCACTTCCGTGAAGGCCTGCTGAGCCGCTTCCGTGAGCCAATTCTGTGTATGGAGCGCCACTGGTTGTCTTTATGTTGTACATTGGCTCTCCCGGAGTGTCATTCCGTGCCTTGCGCTCGGATGTTTGGCTGTCGTAGATTGGGTGTTCCTGGCTGGGATTGATATTAGCACGGGCTGCAATCAAGGCGATGTAAGCACATACCCCTCAGCAGTGGAAGAGGATGTAGGCGCATCGTGGGCAACAGTGTCATCCTTCTTGTGTCCGTGAAGGACGCTCTTGATCTTCTCCATGGTGTTGCTGTTTGCCTAGGTAGCTAGGATGCAATGAAGCGGAAGGATGAGCTTGGAAGGCTCTAGTTGTAGTCAAGGATCAGGTCAAGCGCGGGACTAGAGTAGCAGAAAGCAGGGCACAGCTCGTGAGGTCCACGGCGTGCTGGCGTTTGTTGTAGCTACCTAGCTCGACGCCGATGAGGTCATGCAGAGGGGTTGGCGGCAGGAGCTAGACCCCCACCTTCCAATGGCATGGCTAGCTACCGCGTTCCAGCCACAAACAGACGCGCCTCATGCCCATTGCAGCGGTTCGAGCTGTCGCTGGTGCAGGTGAAGGTGCACACGGAGCCAAAGCAAGTTGTTTGACATGCGGGGCAGCGTCATCCTGGTATACGATCACTCGATTCGAGGTCGGAGGCCGTCGGCGGATCCTCGGCAAACATAGTGACTTGGATGTCCAGGTGATGAGTAACCTTGAAGGCAGTGCTGCTTGATAGATGGTAGAGTGAATGACTTGGCGTATCATATCTACATATTCGACACTCTCGCGTTGCGGTGTGGCATACAAATATAGAGATGACTTCACCGATGCGTCCCACACGAATCTACCCCACACAGTTGCGCAATTTCCGAGCACCTGACCAAGACGTATTGAGGTAGGCCGAATGCAGGCACGCGGCAACTGAATCTGAATGGGCCTGGTCTGTGGTGGGACGTCAGATCTTGACAGAACTTAGAAGTTTGCATGAGTCCAGGCGTATCCGAACAGCCTCGAATACGCTGCTCTGAGGCTCGGCGTGCACCTCAACGCACCATCCCAATGCCAACCACCTTCCGCACCTGCGTGCCACTATCCGACAGTCAGCGAATGAGCCTTCAATGAGGGCTGGGTGCGCGAATTAACGATAGTGGCAAGCCATGGATGCGACTCCCAACGGCAGTTCACCCTCCATCAGCCTAGCGCTCACCCACGCGCAGTCTGGCCCACCTTTTGCTGCACTGGGCTGTCGCTAGCTGGTGCTCGGCCGACCGCAACCCAGTCGCTTCACGCCGCCGTCTGTTGCGCTTTTCGCGCCTGCTTCCATTCTAGAAAACTTCTACCGCCAGGCATGGATGCATGCAGCAATAGTGTCGCGCAGTGGGAGCAGTTGACCCCCCCTTCGCGACTCGGCTCAGCGTCGTAGCGAGCCTCCGTCACCCCCAAGCCTACGCCCAACAGCGCCGTATTGAGTGCAGGGCGCTTCTCCGCGTTTTCTTCTAGCCTTGCTGCGCGTTTCATCCGCTGCAGCTGTCGCCATATCATCCAACCCTCCCTCTTCCCCAGTGCTCAGCGCCCGACCTCTGGAGCGTCCCACCGCAGTTTCGGATACTCCATCTTTTGCCCAGCACCCGACCAGGGCAAGGATAGCACCAGCGTCTGTGCTCCGACCCACTCCCTAATCAGCCTCACCCTGCTGCCGACATCATACCGGACCATCCTTCCGAGTGCCTCTGCGCTTGTTCTTCAACAACGCTTTTGCACTCCCAGCATTCACACAACACCCACACTTTACCACCTTAATCACTTCTACCACTTAATCACCCTCGCAGCTCCGTACCGGCCACTACCCATCCGCTCTGTTATTCTTCGCCCACAATGCCTGGCCATCTCCGCACTCGCTTAAAGCGCGTCCTCACTGCTGGCTCACACAAGAATGCAAAACCAGAGGAGCCCGAGTCGGATTTCTACAAGCCTGGCGAGAAGATGCCTCCCCTCAAGTACCGTCGCGCCGTCGACCCCGAACACAAGAAAAAGCTCGAGGCTTTCAGCTTTTCGACTGCATGGCGCCGCCACAGCAACGCCTCGCTGTACTCACCCATGGGTAGCAGGCTACCGAGCCGCAGGAGCAGCTTTAGGAGAAGAAGCCGCAGCCGCAGTATGCACCGAAGTCGGAGAGGAAGTTGCTCTTCCGACTACGATGCTGAAGAGTGGGTAGACAGCGGCATCGGAGCGAGCATCGCCGGTGACGACAGGCCGGCAAACATCAAGGAGGCGTCCGATGACGAAGGAGATGTGCTCAATGGTGTGTTTGACTATGTTTGCATATAACCGTTGCGTTACTGACTTGCCTAGTGGGCCTCTCCCGTAATCCAACCGAAGACCCTCGCGACGCCCGCCGGAAACAATCACAAGGCGCTCGCCGCTCCAGCTCCGTCCAACAGCCTTCGAGACCTGCCACCGGCTCCGACCGCACTCGTAATCCCTCGCAACCTTTCTCGCCAGAAGAGCTCGAGATCGCACTACAAAGGTCGCACCTCGAGGCCACGAAAGAGGAGTCGGACAAGAGTGCCAGCGAGAGTCCATTCGAGGACTTTGACGACCCAAGCCCTTTCCTGAGGCCGCGTGGTGGATCCATCTACGTACCATACAACGGCCAAGGCACGCCTCCAAAGCTGCCCTTCTGGGGCACTGCATACCCCTCGTGCGACGACGCACCGTCCAGAGGCCATTTCTCGAGACGGGCATCGGTTTTCCTAGAAAACGAAGACGGCTCTTGCACCCCGCAGTACGATCGCCGCGAATCTTTCTTCGTCCCAATGAACGCCCCGGGCCTGACGCAAGCACGTCAGATCTCCGTCTCCGACTCCAGCTCCGCTGAGGACGAGTGCGTATGTCCGCCTCAAGTTGCCGAAGCTCCGCAACGCAAACCTCAGCCCTGCGCTCCTTGTGACGCCATTGCCGCGATCCTCGCGAGGCCTGATTGATTTCTCTCTGCATTAGCGTTCACTTCACATTGTCGATATTCGATGCATTCGGTCTGTACATATTGTCCATTGCATTTCTCGGCGTTACTCCATGTAAGAACCCTCTGATCGGTTCCATGTTCACAAGCCAGGCTTGGCTTTTTTCCCTTCACGTTCTGGGCTGGAATGTCTCATAGACTACATCTGACATCGTCAACGGTTTCACTTTCACGTCATCACATAATGAAATTCTTCAAATTCTTTACATCTTCAGTCTTGTCACGTTTGAGCTCCGTCTCGTGTCTGTGCGATCACAGGTGCACTCCTATTACTCCGTAATAATAATTCACGAGTTCACAATACACCTGCGATTCAACAATGTCTGACGTGAAGATCGTTATGCGTCGGCAGCACGCGCTCAATCACTCAACAGCGACGTGCGGTCTTCGGAGCCGGCCACAGCCACCCACGTGCACCCCAGCAGCCAGCGATCATCACAACCTGCATTGCCATGCACCGTCACTCGCTGAGCCTCACTCTGCGCATCCCAGCCACGAAGAAGAAAGAAATACCCACTCCCCAATGGCCATCAAACACGACCGTCTATCCTCGCCCAGAACACGCGTCGCATTGCGTCGTCGCGTTGTTCTTCTCCTTTACCGCTCTAATTGCACAGTGTCGACGTCGCGCGTGCACGGCTCTCCGATCATCTCTGATCAACATCAATGTTCCTTTTTTCCCTTTTGTCTCGTCTCCTCCCACGCGGTGCGGTGGGCCTAAGTGCTGCTCAACTCCACATTATACTTATGCATTGCAGCTCAACGCGCGCGTGAAGGTTTGTACGGTACGGGACTCCGGAAGTATTGTATGTATGTACAGTAACGGGGTCCTGTCAACCGCTTTCTTTTTACTGTTGCGCCGCCCGATGCTGATGCAAGATGCAGACGCGCGCTCGGCCCACTTTGCCCGTTCCTCGTTGTTTTCGTAGGTTCGTGGGGGGCGGGCGTTTATTGATAGATGGATTTGCAGCTTGCCTACCCTAGGCGTACGTTTTGCACGTTATGCTGGATGCGTTGTAGTACAATGTATTACCCCGGGATACATCTAAACCTATTCTATATAGGTACAAGGAAGTCGTTTCTAGCAACGAACCAGTAGAAAACCTCCCATGGAAGAAACCTTCGATATGCAGATGCATGGAAGATAGTCACGCCATGAGTGCAGTGAAAGAAGTTTGCGCTGCCGGTCCTTCCGTTGGGAAGGATGGAGGATAGGGATATACCCTCATCGATTCGCCAGGGAATACTCATCCGACTCGCATCGCATCCTACCTACAGTGCATTCCGCACTGCGGAACCCACACGCCATCCGATCGCACGATGTCGTCTCGTTTCGTCGCGAGGCGACACGGCACAGCACAAAGGACGGCTTACCTCTTACGTACAACCGCTTAGTCGATCCTCTCTGCGCGCGCCACCCCACCCCGCGCTTGTTCCTCTCGGCGGACTGGGCGAAAAACCTCCCTGACGTAATGTCTTCCCTGCTTTCCGCCATGAATGCCGCCGAGAAAAAGGATGAGCAAGTGCCTTGGTGCAGCCCCGCTGGGTACTGCCGGGTTACTTGCTTTGCGCGAGGTCGTGGGGTGGGTGCTGCGGAAGGTTTTCTGAGTCGTGAATATTGAGGGTACCGTACGCGTTTGGCACATGCGGGTTTTTGGGCTACACGCGAAATTCGACGATGGGATTTTGTTGGGTAGGGCTGTGGCGAGTGAGACTCGGATCGCTCGGAGCTGATGGATGGGGTAAGCGGTGCTGGGAATAAGGGTGGGATGATGGATATAAAGATGATGATGGGTGCTTGGGTGATGTAAGATGGGTGGTGTGTGTGTGTGCCACCGGGAGAATGTGAGCGCAATAGCGTTACATTCTACGGTTGTCACGATGGTTACATGAATGTCGCCTGGTGATGTCGTTGGACTCAAAGGGTCATGTGATGTGATGTCAGACGGTGACTGATAATTGGTATGTTTGATTTGCTGTTCTGTAGACGTTCTTGGCGTACTTGGTAGATGAAAGACACTGGAGCGATGTCTCCCGAGGTCATGTGTTAGCAATCATTGCTGAACACTTCGTACGTGGTTGGTGAGACGGGCTAGCCCACGCTCAACTTGAAGTATTCTTACGAAAGAGTATGCAATGACAGCATATGTACAAGGACGCAACCGCTCGAGATATATCAAATGTACGTGCTCGCGGCTATGCAGATGTGGTTGCAGTGTTTCCATTTCGCTGGAATCTGGGTTTGGCTTCGTATCATATGTATGCAGGGCAATCTTATGTATCAGATTTGGGATTTCCTGGAAGGTATACTAGATAATCTGCCTTCTTATAAGGGTATGAAGAGTCACTCCTGACATATGGTACTAGTAATGTAGGAAGTGATTGAACTCGCGGTAGACTCTTGATCAGATCCGATTATCAGATTACATGAACCGCAGTCTGGAAACCCGCGAATACGCAACGCGCCAACGACACAGTGGAGAGAATGCGGAAGATGTGGTAGATGTTAATGAAAGCAGCGGGTACGAATACTGCAGCCTGGACTCGAGTCGATTTTCTTGATACTTGTCAAGTTGGGTGTAGAGTGCAAGACGGCTTTCCTGGGCATGGTCGCTCACCCGTGTCGAGACTAACATGGTTGTGGCTCGCTCTGCCTTGTGTCAGGCCTCAGCCGTCATGGCGACGCTACACTGACGTCCAGTCTGGGTCTGTAGTACAGGTACATCAAGTCTCTTCCTTCGTTCTTGTCAACGCAGTATGAGACCTTGAGCTCCATTTCATGCTCGACAACGCATCTGCACGACGATAGTGCAGCTCCGATGTATGTGACGTAGGAAACAATCAGAGCTGTTGATATCATTTATGAGCAAAGAATAGTCGACATTATGCTGACTGAGGATAGTTCTCTTCTGAGATGATGAAAAGCTACACGCAGGTCAGCCAAACTTCGCAATTCTCGCCTCGCGCATGCTCCCGCTGCGATAGACAGCATCTAGTCGAATCGTCCTCCCCGTCTTCAGTACAGTTTGCGCTTGAATGGAAATGCTCGGTGAGGTAATCCAGCATACGTGCTCGACAGTAGCGCGAACCGGGAGGTTCGGAGATGATAGAATCACGAACCAGTGCGCGCCAATGGGATTCCTTCCGAAGGGCGTTACGATGGTACGATCATCGCCACGCACCCCAACGCCTCGCTCTTACCAGACTATGTCTCGCGGCCCGCCGTTGCGAATGGTCGGTGCAGGCACAGCTCGCAGTAAACATGGCAACGAGAGCAGCGGAGACCCTGGTGCCAGCCCAGCGCGGGAAATGAGCCCACGACAGTGCCCATCTCGCACCACAAAAACCTCGTGAAAAGCTGCAGACTCTGGACAAACATTCCCGCATCCGGGCACCTGTCGCACTCAAACTCCACACGGCACAGGCAAGACTATGCCCGCCCCTCGTTAGTCGTCCGACGCTTTACTGCTTCGCTGCAAGCTGCCCGATATCGCCATGCGCCGAGATGCGCCATTGACGGCAGAGGCCCAGCTCCTAGCCCCACTTTGGCTGCCCGAGCCGACGACTGTGAGAGCGAAACACCAGGACAAAGTCCAGCACATCGAGGTCACGCACTTGGAGTACGACTATGACATCTCGTCTTTAGCACTGGGTTTTGTTCCGTTCCCTTTTACATCTGGTGGCGGCGTTACCTATAACACAATGGACGCTCCCGAGGCGCGCAGGTTCTCGACGAGCACGGCTGAGCGCGTCGGCTTACTTAGGGCGCACGAAAACGCGGCGAAGCAGAATCAATATGGCGCAATTCCGGATCCCTCTGAGATTGAGAGTCTGCTAGGCGGAGATGGGACGACAGAAGAGCTGGGGACCACGGCGGGGCAGGAAGCCAAGTTGCTGCTGAAGTACAGCGTTCCGTTGATGGGGACGTACCTGCTGCAGTACTCATTCAGTTTGGTGACGATATTCGTCGTAGGGCATAGTAAGTCTTCGTAATACAGATCCCATTAGATGCGAGCTGACTTTTATTGTGTATAGTCGGAACGGATGAGCTTGGTGCGGTCTCTCTTGCCACAATGACAGCCAACATCACCGGACTAGCAATCTACGAAGGACTGGCCACATCATTAGACACTCTCTGTGCGCAAGCTTATGGTTCCGGGAAGAAGACCATGGTAGGACTCCACCTTCAACGCATGATCCTCTTCATGTTAGCTGTGACCATCCCCATCGGAGCAATCTGGCTGTGTTCAGGTTGGATTTTGGCTGCCCTGGTTCCCGAGAAGGCGATTGCGCATCTCGCTGGATACTACCTCTCGTTACTCCTCGCAGGAGCACCAGGATACGCCATCTTCGAAGCTGGCAAGCGATTCACGCAAGCCCAAGGCCTGTTCAACGCTTCGCTCTTTGTCTTGCTCATTGCGACGCCTATCAATATAGCTCTGAACTATATCTTCGTCTTTGTCTTGGATTGGGATCTCACGGGTGCCGCTCTTGCGACTGTCATCTCCAACAGCCTCCTACCATTACTGCTCTGGATTTACGTATACTTCGTTAACCCGTCTTCGCTGGAATGCTGGGGCGGCTTCACGAAGGATGCGTTCACCCATTGGGGGCCAATGGCCAAACTCGCAATCCCAGGCATCGTCATGGTTGAGACCGAGTGGCTGGCTTTTGTAAGTTTCATGCACTGAATCTTCGGATATGGAACACACGCTAATCCTCTTGTAGGACATTCTTACCTTTTCGACAAGTTATCTTTCCACAGCTCACCTAGCAGCGCAGTCAATCGTCATGACACTAGCAGTAGCCATCTACCACGTCCCCTTCTCCGTCGGCGTAGCCGTCTCAACCCGCCTGGGCAACTTAATCGGCGCCGGCTCCCTCTCCGCCGCCCGCACCGCCACAAAAACGTACATCCTAACCTTCCTCGCCATCGGCCTCATCGACTTCGCCTTCCTAACCGCCTGTCGAAACGTCCTCCCCAAAGCCTTCACCAGCGACCCGGAAGTCGTCAGCATAGTCGCCACGGTACTGCCCCTACTCGCTGCGTTCCAATTCGCCGATTCCACAACCGCACTCGTAAACGCCTTGCTCCGCGGACTGGGTAAACAGAATATCGGCGGCTGGTGCAATCTCTTTGTGTACTATGTTATTGCGGTGCCGTTGGCGCTTTTCCTTTGTTTCAAGCAGGATATGAAGTTGGTGGGGCTTTGGACTGGGTGTGCGGTGGGCTCGAGCTGCATTACGATATCGGAGGGTATTTATATGAAGTTTTATAATTGGGACAAGGCGATTGATGATGCGAGGGAGAGGCAGGAGTAGCCTGCTTGGAAGGGTTGGCCTAGAGAGGAACCACGAAGAGAGGGAGATTCAGAGGTAGACGTAGGACATGTGTAGATCCGTGTTAATAATAAAAGCGAAAGTGAACAATCTCGCCCGAGGAGATAAGTGAACACCCTAGAGCACACATTGACGTTGGGTCACCGAGTCTGCATGTTGCTGTCTTCGTGTAGACCGTAGACCTGTTCAAATTTCCCCGTGCTTAAGGTGGGATGATGATCTTGAAGAGATCCGTACTTAATACAAAGTTGATAATATGAGCGATGTACTCGCTACAGAGTCAGATAAATAAGGCCTTTATGTGCTATGCTAGGTATCTACACTTAAATCCAAATAAGAATTCCATAAACCTATTTCGCTAATCGCTCTTCCCCACGGAACTCCAAAGCATCAACATAAACGCTACACAAAGAAAACAACACGCGGCTTGCCAATAATAAAGCTCCCGCTCTGGTCGTCAAATTGACAGACCCGGTAGAACCATGCCCTCCCAGCCTCACGCTGTAATATGCTGCCGTTGACAAAAACCAATCCCAAGCCTATCTATCGGCGAGCGAACTCAATATCTCCCTTGCGAGCCGGCTTAATGTTCGGGTCGTACCACCAAACACACACAATAAGCGTAATCATCATAGGCAAGAAATCGTAAACATAAATCGGCCACTCGTGCGACAGCAGGTAACCATCCTGTATCCATCCATTAGCAATCACTCAACAAACACCAATCGAAAGGACCAAACATACCTTGCCCATCGCATACTCAATAACCCTACAAAGGTTACGAATAGTAATGCACACACTAGCCGCATACAAAAACCAGATCAACTTCTCCCACGGGATATCTGCCGACGCAGCCGTAGGTCCCTTTTGGAGTCTCACGTGCCAGATACCCGCTACGACGACGAAGAAGCCGAAGATGAGGATTTGGAGAATGAGGCCGCCGAGGATGATGTTTTCGCCGCGTTTGAAGCCCGCGGCGTCGGAGGCGGATACGAGCATGCCGGCGCCACCGCCTTGGATCATACTGTAATACCCATGTTAGCATGATGGATTCTTGGGAGTTGTGTTGTGTTTTTTTAGGGGGGGGGGGGACGTACAAGCAGAGAACATCGCCGCCAACGAAGAGCTTGGTCAACCAGTTCACTCTGATCAATGAGTACTCAGCAGAGTCTGTGCGGCGGATGAGACGACCGAGGATCATGTAGATGGACGCTGCGAAGAGGATGGGTGCGAGGAGGATGAGCGTGGATTGGATGATGTACGGGGTTTTGTTCTCGGTGTCGTTGTGGGCTGCGGCTCGGGCGGAGTAGCCTATGGCTTCGCACTGGAGTGGGTGTTAGCATGTGTTTTCTTGGGTTAAGCAGCTTTTGTAACCAGAAGCTGGAGGGCTGGAGGGTTGGAGAGGGATTGAATACGTACCAGAGCTCCGATGACGAAGGGTATGCAGAACCATGTCCTGTTCTTGACAAGGCGGTATGTGTGGATGAAGAACAGTATGAACATGATCACGGCGGTAATGGCACCGGCCGCGATCGTGGGTGTGTACGGCCAGAGGACATATTCTGGTATCGCGTTTGAGTCGTCTACTGGTCCCGGTGTCGACATCTTGGGTGGGAGGTTGGAGGTATGAGGCAGGAGCCTGTGAGGTACTGCAATTCCAGATGAAGCAGTTATGCTAATGTGTTTGAGGAAGTGAGAAGTGTTTGTGGCAGTACACTGTTGAACTGTTGGTATGTGGACTGAGGTTGGCTGATGGAGTAGAGTATAGCAATGTATTTATGTATAGAACTCGCCATGAATTACCGCGGGGCACAGCCCACCTAGCGTATCCCATATCTAGATTCCCTGGACCCGTACATAGATTGCCCGAGCAACGTTCCCGCCTTCTGTTGGAATGCGTACATATCCCGGATAGAGAAGGAGAAGGGCCCGTGCATACGACTAGCGCGTACAGATACGACGCGCCAATCGCATTGCTGCCAGAATACTGAGCTCCACTCTTTTTGTTCTTTCCTCGAACATCCTACATTAGTTCCTCGCGTGTAGTGGTGTCAAACACGGGGTAGCAGGAGGAAGTCTTCAGTGTCTCTTCCAGAATACGTCGTAAATCTTGACGTGGTGCGTGCAAGTAGATAAGTCGGCTGCTTCGCACGTTTCGCACAGCCTCCCCCTGATAACTATCATCGCTTCGAATGGTCGTGTTCTACGCTGACCAGCCAAGTCATGTAAAGGCAGTCTACCTGATCAGTCAACATGCGGATACTCGAGCCTAGCCTGATTCCACTTACGACATAAGACTTCGTCAAGCCAGCCACACATTCTTCGCAAGCATATCCCAAAGCAGTCTGGTAGAAGGAATAATCAATACTGATTTGGCGTAGGGATGTTGTTTCGATGCAATAGCTGTACGCAAGCTGGCGGTAGTCAGGCATGTTTGCAACCTCCGCGTCTCCGCAACGGGCAGCATAGCCTGCGTCGGAGGATTTGTTCCATGGAGGAACATCTCGCCTTTTGCAGCAGGTCGGGAGCGTACACAGCTCGGCGCACAATGATAAAAATGTCGAATGCCAAGAAAAGTTCCAAGGCTTCATGTCGCATGTCCAGAATATGGTGTCGGCGGAACAGAGCCACCTCGTATCTGCTCCTTGGGCCACTGAAGCCACTGCTTCCACTCGCTAGGGACCATGTGATCCGCGATCTTGAGTATCTGCTCTGCGAGCCCCTCCAGATACCAATAACTCGCTGCCGCTCTGTGCATCATGACCGCGTAATGTGCAAAGATGATTAGAGATCCCGGCTGCTTCTCCGATAGAAGTTCGATATAGCGATTTGAGATGAGGTGGATCCAAATCTTCAGCAACGCGTCGGAAGGCGGCTTATCAGACTTTTCCGCGACCTGGAAGACCAGTTCGAGGATATGGCAGGCAAAGCCATATGCATCCACGATATCGGGAGGATAGACATGATGGACGACCTCCGAGAACTTACGCAGTTGCACAAGTTCAGTATTGGGTGGTTGTTCTTCTGTCATCCAATCAATATCTTTGACGTCGTCCGGAATCATGCGGCCCAACTCGCTCGCCTTCATTTCCGTGTAAAAGCCAGTCACCATGGGCCGTATCCTCCGGGTCAAAACCAGATTAGAAAGCACGCTGTCGAACGCGTGCTCCATATCCGAGTGAGCTGCAACTGAAGCTACACATGCGTGTGGGAATAGGACTCCGGCAAACAGAAGGACCGCTTTGAAGTTCGAATGATCGATGTCGCGAACCGATGTTTGGAAACTGAGTAGAGCTGCGTCATGGTACTTCTCGGCCTGGTACGAGTATTGCGGAGCCTCTTCTGGAGCTGAAGTCCGACTCAGGTGTAGCGCGCTGAGAGCAAGAGCTGCCTGAAGAAGGTAGGGATGATCGAAAGCTGTCTGTATCAGAAAGGTCGAGCACACATCCTCAGCATCAGTATTATTCGCTGCGAGGGTTTTGGCGGTGACATTAGTATAGTGACTGCGGACGGAGTCAGTTCAAATTTCTTGATCTTTTCCGTAAGCAGTGAATATGTTCTGGTGACTGAAAGTTATGACCGGTCTTGGAGGTAGAGTGAGACACTCTCAAAGCGTCAAGATCGAATTGAAAGGACGTACTGGAGCAACCGTAGTTGGGGTATATTCAGTGTCAGATCAGGCCGGCTGGATGCGCCATTAAGATCGATAGTTCCAAACTCTGGTAATGGTTGCTGATCAAGAGCATTGGCATGACCATCTGTGGATGACGGCGTAAAAGCTGGTGTTCCAGCCGGCAAAGGCGATACGTGGGACGCCTCGCGACTCTCGCGGTTGGTGGAAGGTCGGTATTCACACACCGTGCCTTGCTTCACGCAGTTTGCGCAGTTGGGCCTCTGTTCATCGCACTTTGAAGTTTGTTAGTCGCAAGTAGAATTCGTAACTCGAATGGGAAGGCGCACTTTGACATGTCGGCCTTTGCACGGTAAGCAGCCGTTTCGCGACTTCTTATGAGGCTTGCGAGTCTTAGCTCTGTCCATGTTATGTTGTTGATGCGATCATATCGGAGGCTTGTCTGGAGGAACGCGATGGGCAGATTGAACGATCTACGCTTGTGATGCGTCACCCGTCGACGAAACCGGGAGCGGCACTAAGATATGGCCCGTGCACCCGAGACAGCCGTAGCCTACCCGATACAAGCACTCGAAGCACAGTTGTGGCTGTGTTCATCGTCTTGCAAATACTTATAGGGCAATCTGGCTCAAAAGGACAAAAATAGAACTGCATATAGTAGAGATGTACGTGTTTGGCCGTACATACATTCTCACATTCGTAACCAACGTATCTATCATATCAAAAACCTCAGTGGATGTCCAAGTCCCACGCTAAGTCGAGCAGAAATGCGTAACGCCAGCGCAATGACTATATTCATGCGATTACTCCTCATCCTCGTCTTCTTCATCCTCAAGGTCCGTCCGCTCAACGATCAGATTACCACTTCGTCCAATGCGCTCCTTGATCGTGCCACCAGTCTTGAGTTCGTACACCTCGCGCGGCATAGGACTGACCAGCTGGAACTTGTACTCATGCTCAAAGTCCTTTGGCTCTTCGACCTTCTCCTGTGCGGCTTCTCCAGACTGCAGGATATCGTAGCATTCCACGAACGCGTAGAGTTCCTCGATATGAGCATCCGCGGCGAATTTGCGGACCACACGCTCGGCATTAGGCATGCGAAGACTGATGCGTACGATGTCCTTTTCCTCGGGACTGGGCTCAGAGCGAATTGATGCGGCGCGCCATTTGCGCCATTGGGCGAGGTTTTGTGCGTATCGTTCAATGGCTTGTTCGCGCTCAAGTGCTTCCTTTTCTTCTCGGGCTTTCCGCTCCGCTTCCTCCTTCTTCTTGCGCGCCTTTTCTCGGTCCGCTGCAAGTGAGCGTTCATATGCGCTATTCTGTTGTTCTCGGATATTCCTTGTCGCCTGCTGTTCAGCGCGCTGACTGCGTACGCGATTCAGCGGCTCTGTGTGTTGCTGCATCGCCTGTCTTAGCTTTGCGATGTACTGCTGTGGAGTTGTAGGACCGGCTACGCGCGCCGCGATGCCCATAGCTGTCGACGACACTTGCGGTGTGTGTACGATAAGGCCAGTAAAAGGAAACTTCGTGCACGATAGCGCAGCAGAAACCTGGTATGCCTCCGAATCTTGCACATTGCCCGCCCACAGTATTATATTGTTCTCGGGGTTCCGTACAAACTCCACGACCTCTGGTGCGAGAAGTGTGTCCTTTATGAAAGAAGACGTCTCATCGTGCTCGGGACTGACCAGCACGACCATCAGGAATTGTAGGTTCTTCTTGGCCAGATCGAAGGCTTGCGCGTATCCGCTCTCGAAGAACGGCAGGGTGTGGCTCCCATATTCCTCCTCAAACTCGCGGATGAACCGCGCCGCTGTATCTCGTGGGTTCAAAGGTCGGCGTCCGCTTGCGCTGCGTTGAGAGGCGGGTGTGTTGATATTGCTAGCCGTCACCCTCCCCCATGCGCGGGGTAGGAAGGGGAATAACCAGCCTAATAGTCGGAAAGACTTCGCGAATAACGAGTACACGAGCGAGAATGGCGCAAAGAATATCGCAAGCACCAGCGGAACTTGTGTGGTGACCTGGCTTTCTGGCTGCGGGACCACCCTCGGCGCAGGCTCTATCCTGATTCTCCTCCCACTACTTGTTGAGGATCGTGGTGAAGCAAAACCATTCAACAGTGTCTCTTGTCGGCGGATGTCTTGGGGCGGTGGTAACTGAGCGGCGGCGGCAGCGACTGGGTCTTCGGTCGGTTCGCCGTCGAAGAAGCGGGTTACTGCTATGTTGACATTCCATTGCGCGCGCTGGAGAATTGGTATCGCGTCGGACGTCGCTTGATCGGTAACGGCGGTGTATTGCTGGAGTGCGGCTTGCTGGTCGGCTGTGAGGGATGCGATATCCACGCCGCTGTCCGCCATCTTAGGTATCCGGCTTGTCTGATTCTAGATTGAGGTTTTGAGTTGTGTGTGAATAGATCCCAGATTCTGCGACAGAGGTTTATATCGGAAAGGACTGTAGTGTGGAAATGTGGTGTGGGGTGAAAGTTGGTCTACGTGTTGCCTTTACAGCGGCGGTGATGTAGCGGTGGTCGGAGCTTACGCTCGAACTACGGGACAAAGGTGAGGCTAACCTTGAATGATCAGCCTTCGCCACGAAACTAATAACCCACGGGGTAGTTGGTGAATCAGCATTGTTGCGATTGCTCTCCCAACAACTATAGGATGGGTGATAGAGGCTGCCGCCTAATATCGTGGATGCTACATACCGAATCTCCAGGCCACCCATGGATGTTCTGAACCCGCTTGTTAAGTACCTAGGTACGTGCGCCGAGTCACATTTGCAGCAGTGCCATCCATTTGACACAACCTTGGAATCGTTTGCGCACGATCAACGATCTCAGAGTTCGAAATAGGCTCTTTGGTATTTGGCAATCACGCCTAAAGGTTTCCGCCATATCTCTAAAAATATTCGTTCCACAAGTAAGCCCAATTGAATCCCAATATGTAGCAAGACGTGCAAATAGTCAGGGCGCACGCCAGCAAGCAACAACTTCCAATACCAGCAATACTCAGTCAAGGTGCATCATACATCTCTCCAGAATTATTGTAATTCAAGACACCTGGTAAGCCACGACCGTAACCGATGAAGCCACCGCTGGTCCTGTTGGTAGCAATCAGGTAGCCACAGCTACCCAAGCTTGAGCGGAACCTCTTCGATATGTATTCGAAATCGAGGATCACGGACTGAGCGCTTCACTTTCTCCCCTTATCTCAGTGATGTACCTACACTCTTACCACCAGTTGACGAAGCGCAACCAACCCAGCTGAAACCAATAAATAGTACAGCCCCACTAAGCACCCTCATCAATGCATTGAAGCGTGGTGTCATTCCTGCCCCGCACTGGCTGCGGACTCGGCCAGTCTACCCCTCTTGGCCCACCATTGCCCACCAAATCTTCAAAATTCACGCCATTGCCCAAGAACATAGTGTTACCCTTTGGACTTTTTGCCATCAATCCTGTTGTAACAGGCCCGCTTGGCGTAAGTTCGACTGTTCATCCAACTGCATGAAACATGTCCTAACAACTTCCAATAGCAAGCGGTAAGGCGTCGCACTTGTAATGCGAAGATCACTCGTTCGGTAAGCTTCAACCCATAAGTTCCACACTTCGAATTCCCCCTCTAACAATTCTCTAGATTCGGGTAGTGGGCATATCACAACTTCTTTTTTTTTGTCGTCGCATTTCGAGGCCCCTTAACATGGAGAGAGGCTCCGCCCTTTTTTTGCTCGTGGGGTAGACTTACACTTCTTCGTCATAGCTTAGAGAATAATCAACATTGTCTGTTGCTTTGACAAGGCTTTTTTAGGATCTATATTATGACAGCGATCTCCTCAAGGTCATACTTCCCATGCGATTGCACGCTTCCTCTTCCATGTTTAGCATTATTAAAATAAAGCCCCTTGTCGTGAGCGCAACATCGATGACTAAAGAAATATGTGTCTGTCTTGATTTGTTCATTTGTTCATTCATTTAGCAGCATCAAAGCTGAGGGTATCTATCTCCGGCTGTTGAAAGGCCAGATTCTACTTTTTTGTCTTACGCCAGAAACACCTCCTTGGCAAGATGCCTCGACGAAGCCTATACCTAGCTGCGCGCATCCGATGGCAGTCGCTAGGTACGGCAAGCACGAACCTGCTCACGATGGCATGCCCTCGTAGATTGTTGAAATACACGAGCTTCAGCGCTCACTCAGTGTGAAGACGCTTAGCTGCTGTAAGTTTGCTTGGGCTGGGGGTATGAAGGGCCCAGCTCCTGGATGCTGAGCTTGGCAAGCCATTGACCCATGTCGATGGCCTTGTCGAGCGGCTTGCCCTGGACGATGCCAGCGACGAAACCACCGGCGAACGCGTCACCGGCACCGTTGGTGTCGTTGATCTGCTCCTCCTTGATGGCGTGTACGGAGAACTCCTTAACGTCAGCGTCACCGCCCTCCTTTGCGGTTACGGCGATGGTAGGGTCAGTGCCTTGAGTGAAGACAACAGTCCTAGGTCGCTTGCTGTTCTGCTTGGGTGTGTTGGCCAGCTTCTTAGCGATCTCCTTGACGTCCTTGGTCTCCCAGCCCTGTGCCTCGGCGAATGCGGCGGCCTCGGTCTCGTTGCCGATGACGATGTCGACGTAAGGGAGGACCTCGTTGAGAGGATCCTTGAAGAATTGCGAGATGAAGGGCGCGGAAAGGTTGAGGATGAATTGCTAGAAAGCTGTTAGCACATTGATCTTTTCTCAACACACCCATGGTCTTCATACCTTGTCCTTGGCAGCAGCGTGCTCAGCCAGGGCCTTGACGGCTGGTACGCAGACGGTCAAGTGGAAGCCACCAACGTAGTAGACCTTGGCGTTCTCGACCTGCTTCCAGATGCGCTCCTCCTTCAAGTGGTCGATCTTGTAGTTGTTGGCAGCAGCGAGGTCGGTGCACATGGAGCGGTTGTGGCCGGTGATGACAACACCGCAGCGACCAGTGGGAGTCTTCTCATCGTAGAGGTACTCGGTCTTGACACCAGCATCGGCTGAGATCTTCTCGAGAGTCTCGCCGTACTTGTCCTTGCCGATGCAGCCAACGTATACGACCGAGTTGGGCTCGAGGATGTAAGCCGCACCGCGGGCAGTGTTCTGGGCGGCACCACCAGCGATCAGGACGGCGTTGTAGTTCTGGAGAAGGTCCTCGTACAGGCCCATGTGCTTCTCGGGGTCGGCGAGGATCGCATCGTTGGCCTTCAAGCCATACTTGTCGAGAAGAGCCTGGTCACTGCTAGCTGTCAGCAAAAGCTCACTCTGGTGCTCCTCCGCACTTGCTGCAGAGCATTGCGACTCTAGCTAAAGGACGATAGACTTACCCGACACCCTGGATGTCCAGAAGCGGGTTCTCGAGGCAGAATAGTTCGTAGTTTCCAGGCATTGTGTTTGTTGTGTGTGGTAAAAGACGTTGTTGGTGTCGTAATGGAGTGAAAGTGCTGAATGTGGGGCAGGGTTTCGGACAACGAGGGGCAGCAAGCTCCGCGCTAACAATTGCACCGACACGTAAAGTTCCGAATCGAGCAAGGTAAGTGCAGCCGGGTGGAGCATCTTGTCGTGCATAGGAGGAAAGCATCCTGTAGAAACATGGCTTAAAATCACGGCAACTATGAGGCCTGTGGTCATACGCATAACTCCTTGTTAAATCTATAAAGTCAAGTAGATCTGCCAGACTAGGCATAAAACGTTGAGCCTCGACTCACCTCCGACCCAGAAGCTCAAAGCCTTTGGTCATCTGGAAGACGAGCCATTTCTCAAGTCGGACCATAGCCTGGCTGGTCCGCGGGACCAACCCATGCAATAACGCAATAATTTCAGTCTGTAAAGCAAATCGCCCCATCTAACTACCTTCCCTTGATCTTCGATGGTGCTCTGGACAAGTCATGGCATGCAAGCGAAGCATGATGGGAGCACACATGCCGCATGCGGAAGAGCACCCACGCTCACTTGGTTGGAGAGTTCGCTCGTAACCCATCCAACGGAGCTCTTCAACTCCGACACGACAGTCTTGTAGTAACCAGGTTGGTAGTCTGGCGAACCGTATGTCTAGCGACGGTAACGACTGATGATAAGACAGCATTGAGCAGCCTGCTACGGCTGCGCTGGCGTTGGATCAGCCACCTTGGCCGTTGGGAGGAGTGCGCCCCCAGGAGCTCTCGGCATTGCCCCGGTACGAGCTGAACAGAAGCGGACTCGCCATGTTTGCTCCATTCGCGTATCCATACTGGTGGTTGTTGTTCAAGTCGTTGCCATATGACGATCCCCAGTTCGAGGGACTGCTGACATGATTTCCCCATGCAGCGCCACTGCCGATACCACTGGGAGCTCTAGTAGCAGTAGGAGTACCAGCCTCGACACTCAGAAGCGAATTTGCTGAATCCCCTCGCACATGACCAGACATCCGGGGTTTATCATTCATTGAAGGGCGACGGAGATCGTTGCCAAGACCGTTGGTATTTAGCATAGAGGGAGACGCCGGACCGGGCGTGCGATTCCAGATGGAGTTGGAGTTCCACTGACCATCTGGCACAGAAGGTAGGTTCGGTGGCTGACGGATGGAAGACGTAGAACCCGACCTACCCATCGGCGTGGAGAGCATTGCAGGCATGGGGGCAGGAGACAAGGGCTTGTAGTTCCTCACCGAGTTGACCAAGTCGTTGATCGACAATGCCCCCGGCACAAACGTGTTGTCGTTGACAACGGCCGTGTCATCAAATGTCTGCTCTGGTGGCGTAGGTGGGATATTCTCATCTTCTTCAACTAAAGGGTCCAGTCCGGTCTCGTCGCCTACTAGGTCGTCCACCATGTTGCGCATCGCATTGTCCTTAGCAAGCGTAGTGGATGCAGATTCTGACGCTGCCGCAACGGAGTGTGACTTCTGGTCGTCTGGAATAGGCGCCTCTGTGTGTTTGAACAGAGGTATGTCGGTAGCCTGAACTGAAAGAACAGGAGATCCATCAGGCCGAGTCGTTGGGCTCGCCAGAAGCTCCGATGGTAATCCTTCTTCTCGGTATATAAATCGCGGGCCCGCCAAGTCCAGTGGTGCATCATCAATCTGTGTGAGGAGCAGACCATCGATCAGCAAATCCTTAACTCGCATGAGCATCTCGACGTTGGGGTGGTTGCGCTCCAGCTCAGTCCACTTCTGCTTCATTACATCTCCCTTATACCAGAGCTTCATTGTATCCGGGGAAATGAGCGGCTCAAAACCAATCGTATCCGTATCCTCCTCCAACATGTAGTCTTCTTGGGGAAGTTGGTCGACGGGAAAGCTCGAGGCCAAAAGAGATAAGGTAGCGGCGTAGGCTTTCCAGAGCTCTTGGACGTCGACAGGATTCAAGGTATCGGCGATGTTGGCGTTGAGTACCTTCCAGTAGCGCGTGAACCAGGTGCTGTATAGACGAAGTCCTGGGAGGATGCGGCGTGCCACGGCTGTAATCTTGTCGGATAGGTGGGCCGCGCGGTCGCCATTCTGGTGCTTCACATCGTTGCCCTCGGAGAGACGGTCCAACTCCGGCTGCAGGACTTGTAGTAGGATGAAGAAGGTCTTGACGTTCAGACGAAGGTAGTAGAAATAGGTGCGCATAATGTTCGGGGGTGGGTTCTCGCCTGTTATGGTTAGCGAAGTTAGCTTGTGAAGAGTGGACAACTTACTCTGCAACTGCACCGTCGCAAAGTATTCCGCTGACATGTTAATGAGGATGATTTTAGTCAAGATGGAGTCCAACGGGCGCTCTTTGAGCTCGATAGCCAAGTGGCTGAGCACCTCGCCTTCCAACTCATCATGCGCCGCGAATTCCTCGCCCTTGTAGAGCTTGCTGTGCAGTCTGATGAACCAAGCAATCAAAGCCCGACCGGTGTTACCGTCGGCTGACTTGTGGTTGTTGATGAGCTGCCCATTATCCCATGCAGTTATGACGCGCTTGAACTCGGTCGCGAGGTTGGCCTTGGCCGACGGGTACGGCTCTTTGCTTGCCAGCGAGCGATAGAGGTGGTATACGCAGCGGAAGTGATCGCCATCCTCACGGGCGATTACTGCGAGTTGATTCGGCGCATGTCCGGAATCTGGGTATATCTCTGCGGCCAGGTCGTAGTAACCTTTGGCCGGGCCCCAATTGCGGTCCTTGTTCTTCTCAACGAGTTCGGTTTCGCGGTAGCGGGAAAGGTCGCCGAGTTGGATGAGCGTCTGGTGGCAAGAGATGAGGACCTGCGTTTTCAGGTTCGCGGCGATGCGCTGGCGCGGGGAGGACTTGGAGGCTGCTCTCTTATCAGCAAAGTCGCGTGGTGCACACCGGGCGTGCTTACTATCATCCTTCCATTTCTGGGCGATTTTGCGCAGCTCTGGGATGCCGTCGAACTGAGTGTCGAGGTTCAGTATGTATTGGCGGTAGAAGCGCTGGCTGGCCTTGATAAACTGCAGATAGGTCTTTTGGAACTTGCGGATCTCGACAACATGGTCCTTGGATCGCTTGAGCTGCCATATGTTAGCGATGCCCCTCGTCCTTCTCGCGTGGTGACGCACCAGCTTATGTTCCTGCCTGAATTTGGTGTTAACCTTCAGATGCGCATTCCACAGCGTCGTCTGGAGTTCACGGGCGGATGCGTATTCGAAGTTGGAGAAGATAAGGGCCTCGCAGGCGGCGCGGTACCTGTCGGACATTAGTCGTCGCCGGTATAAGGTGGCAATCATGCCTACTCTTGCAGCACCGCAGCTAACTCGGCGCACGGAGAGCCGCCATCAGCGCGCTTATACAGGTCCTTCTCGATCGCCTTCGCCCGTCTATACTTTTATTAGCACCCGGCCGACATCACCGGAATGGCGCAATGACGCACCTGTCGAGTTGTTCGGTGTTGGCGGCCATGCCTTCTATGTGCAGGAGCCGGCGACGTTCATATGTGACCCCACGGTCGGCGGGCAGGTCAGACGAAGGCACGGAGCAGGCGGCGGACGTTGTGGCTGGCGTGCTCCATTTATGGTGAAGGGGTATGCCCTGCGTAAAGGACAGAAGCGAGCGGGAGGGTCTCGGAGGCAAACAGCGCCCAAGACGCGGAGCTATGGCGTCAGAGTCGGAGGCGATGGCCGTGGTGAGAGGTGTGAGAAAGTGAGGTTGGTGGATGAGTCGCGAGAACTAGCGGGCGCAGCAGTCTCGGAGCTAAGGTACCACGTCCCGGCCTGGCTGGCTACCAACCCTCTCTCTTTCACCGCACAGCCAACACCCAAGTGAAACAGCCCTGCGAGACGGCACTCTCCCCGGTAAAAGGTACTGCCCCTTTCATCTACGCCTCGTCACAGTCACAATCAACCCCAATCAACATACAATGGGGATCAAGCGCTCACACCGCGATTCCTCGTCATCAGACAGCACACCCTACTCGCGTGAGACATCGGTCGACGTCAAGATTGTCCACCTAGATACCGAATCTGCCGTCTCTGACGACCCCATCATCATGAAGTGCTCACTGCCTCCGCACGAACCGCTTGCGTTCAATTCCATTGAAGACCACGATGTGCACTATCAGCAAGTTCACATGAACCGATGCAGCGAATGCCACAAGAACTTTCCGGATCAGCACTTTCTACATCTGCATATTGCAGAATATCACGATCCTATCAATGCTGCCAAGCGAGACCAGGGAGAGAAAACGGTAGGTCATTTCCTTACTTTGTTTGTCACGTGTTTGCTCCTTCCCTTTCCGGATCTCCCGAGTGGTTCCTTCCTCTTGACAAGATCGCCCACCCATTTGGAGTCAGACTGGTGAGGTATGCGGAGCACGAGCGCCTTCACAAAGACACTGTAGCTGATAGCTCGCAGTATGCATGTCTTTTACCTGACTGCGATCGCATGTGCAGCACGCCACAGAAGCGCCGCCTCCACTGCATTGATAAGCACCAGTTCCCTCGCGAATACGACTTCATCGTTGTGAAAGACGGTATCGATCGCCGAAGCAGCATGCTAATACCCTCTCACCGACGAAGAAGCTCGACAATGAGTTCGGCGAATGGCGCTGCTGGTTCTCCAAGGAGGCGGAGAGGTGAGTCCAGCGCAAGTACTTGTGACACTATGGAGATGGATCACGAAGAAGCTCAGGAAGAAGGAGAAACGCGTCGCTACCCCACCAGGCTTCGCGGGCGTGGAGGATTCGGAGGCCGCGGGCTCGCACGAGAAGATGCAGCAGGTATCACTGCCCCAAAGACAGCCACTACTGATCAGCCGACCGATTCCATGGACAGTCTGGCTTCTAGCATGTCTGCACTGAAGTTTGTTCCTCACAGTGTCCGGGTAGCGCGCACAAAGGGTAGAGGAGGAGGTGTCTGAAGATGCAGCCTTATAAGGAAAGAGAAGAGTTCGGCTGATACTTTTGTCTTTCTTCTACATTCCTGTGATCGTTCTTTCTGTTGCATCTCTTGTCAAGTCATGTTGCCTTGCGTTCCTTCCAAATGTCGGTTGCCACGTGGTAGTGGTTACAACAACATCTCACTTGACGCCATCCTCATTACGACACCACTGGTCTTCCTCGGCGATCCTGTATTGCTATCGATCGAGATAGCAAGGTATGTATACGACTTTAAGAGAATCAAACTACAGGCTAACATCGCCGCTGACCGGGTCTCCTTCCGTAATGCACCTGTCGACACAGCAATGGTGTACATTGTCTGGTTGCACTACGCGTTGCGAATCGTTCTACTCTTTTTCGATCATCTGAAGTCACTCAGGCTGGTAATAGTGGAGCTTGCAGCCGTCTGTTGTCATGTTTTCCTGATACGCGTGATCCTCACCCGACCACAACAACCGCCCCACCACCGCTTGCGCGCCATCGTCATATGCGTCCGAACTCTGTCCAGACTCATAGCCATGATGAAGCCGTCGACTGTCGCTCGCTGTGCGATCGCAAACGAATACCTGCGCCGAAGAAAACAGCCATCTTGTGACGCTGTCAATCGCCCTCGCCCGGAGCACCAAGTCGATCTCTCAAGCACCGCCATTGAACAAACGCCAGACAAGCAAACAACGGAGGCGCAAGTTCAGCCAGCGCTAAATCATGTACAGTCCCTCGTCACATCGACCACGAACGAGAGATGCGACACAGTCGCAGTCGGCGTCAGGACCATCGCTTTGGATAAGATTAGTACAGCACCTAGTAAGTCCCGGTCGGGTGCAGAGTAGATGCAATGTCTATTATACAAAAGCTTACACAGAATTTCGATAGGACGTCTCCGCAAGCCGGGCGTTTGGAGGCCAATGTTAATGAGCGAACGCACTGGCAGTACCTTTCTGGCGGCGTTGCAACCCAACGCAGACAGAGGCGCGGTGGCCACGGGAGCAAATGCTGCACAAACCTCATGTGCTGACGGATTCGGCTTGCCTGCACGCGATACTGTCACAAAGGCGTGGCAAGGGACCGACCACGAGTACCAGATTTTCACCACCTTCTGCTTCCCTGCCATGGATGCACCCGCCCCACGATCTCTTCCTCCGACGCCGCACCCTGAAGACTCCAGTGACACAGCATCCCCGACCTCAGATACAACCTTGTTCGAAGACGCGCCTGTATGCACACCCAGCCAGTTAGGATGCGATGAAGACATCAGTGCGTACATAGCTTGTAACGACGCATCGATGGAAGGAGTGTCAATCACCCGGACTCCCCAAATGGCAGAGCACGAAATCGATTCTGTCGCGAAACGCCCTCTTCGGCATCGTCGATACGTCTCTTCTCAATCAAGCTTAGACGTTACCGAAACGCCTCAAATCCCGCTTCGGTCAAGATCAAGAACGAACGATGGACTGTTGTTGTTTCGGGCAAATTCTTCCAAGGAAACCACGGATGACGCCCCTGAAATAAGACACCGTCGGAAGGTCTCTCTGAACCTTCCAGTCAACACACACGCAAGCCAGGCCAGCGCCACCCAGCCATTTGGAAAGCCCGGTGTCAGAAGTTGTACAAAGCAAACGTCTGGCATGGAGACCGCTTACTATACCACCAGCGTAGACGCATTGACTCCAGAAGAACGGGATCTCGAGTATAAGCACCGGCATACATTCATAGGAACTGGCTCGCTAGACGACTTCCTAGAAGCACTGGAAACTACACCTAACCATACCGCTACCAGAGATGCAATTGCTCGGGCATTCGTAAAACTGGCAGCATCAGAGCAGCTCTACGCTCGACAATGTTCTGCTGGTCAGGGGTGGGATCTAGTTATGCGAACAACACTGAGCCTCATGGACGTTACTAGCGTCGATTACGTTGTCCAGTCGCAAGTCAAGCTGGGCTCCATCACGCTACGGCAATTCCAGGACTTGATACCTTTCGACGAAGTCGATGAGGTTGCGGCACTACGTATTGTAGAAGCGTTCTCTATTGCTAGCCATTTGGATGCGACGGCATGTATGGGCGCACGAAGTAAGGCACGAGCTTTCCGGGAGTGGATGGTCGACCAAAAGAGGGTGGACGCAGATTGTTGAGGACAACAGCGATGAAGTACGCGCACTTCCCCCTATTATACCCAGTCAATTTTCCTAGCATCAATACCCCAATGTCACTGACGTATCTTCCTATGTACGCTCCTATACTATTACTCTTCGGAGAGTTTATGATCAGAACAGTGAAGCAGACACAATTCCTTGTTTCATTGAGTGTCTCTCCTTCCCATCTGGGCAGTATCTCAAGGCACGTGTCTTCCCTACACCCACCCCGGCCTTGGCGCCTACGCTTCTTGGCCTTCTTTTCGATATCGTCTCTTGACCTTCTTCCCTGAGTTGATCTTACGCCTTCTTCGCACTCTCAAAACGCCATTCAGCTCGCTCTTGCCCACTCATTCCAGAACCTCACGGCTTCCCCCATCGCGCCAAGGCAGGTCTCCTCCCAGTCCGGACTTTCACTGAAGGTCCGTGCTCCGCCTTACTACCCCCACTCGATACAGTCTGCAGCCGCTTGCACTGTACTCTCTACTCACACGCAATACACCGGAGGCAATCGATCCGTTCGCCACATAATTGTCACATACTCACGCGAATCGTCGATAGCCACTACGATGTCGAGCCGCCCACTACCGTCATCAAGCGTTCTGCTAGGAGAAGTCAAGGCCACTGTCTTGCGCAAGTACAAGAAGAGCGCGTCAGTCTTTCTAGAGGACGCCGCTCTTGATATGATGCTTACCGAACATCCCGGTGACATCCAGCGCTACGCCGGATTCTACAACATGGTTTACCTCTTCCTCGACCCTTCTCACTGCCAAGAGTCAAATCGACCGTTTGCGAACCCCCTTCTCACCGATGAAATTAAGACTCGTTTCATTTGGAATAAGAAGGAGTATGACTGCGCCGATTACCTCGTAGACGATGACGATAATGACCCTGAATCGATTGCGGCTGCAGCAGTTCGACCTTTTGAAGGGTCCATCGGCGCACCCATCATTATCGCTACGGAACAGGTGGTCGCTATCTCGAAGAAGACGCAGAAGAAGACGTCTGCCATTCAACCTAGAGAGAACATCAAGACGCGGCTTCGACGCGTATACAATGAGCGCCAAGAGGCAAAGAAGCTTGACAGCTGGCGGGAGCTGAAGGCTACAGTAGAGGCCACTGCGACTTGCGATCTACCTGCCCACGTCTCTACTACTCAATTACACTTCTGGAACGCCGTCTTCTTAGACGTTCTCCCGTCGTTACCAACGCCCGAGCGCGCCGCTCGCCTCTTGGCTCTTGAGAGTCGTGATACCACCGATGAAGATCCCAAGCCATGGTCTGATATCTGGCAGACATACCAGTATGTCCGTGACTTCAACAAGGTTGAGACGACTGGGTGGGACGAAATACTGCGCGACTTGTCCGAGAACTATCAAGACTTCTCCGAGAAGCTGATTGATCTCGACGTGGCCACACGCATGGCTCTGGGTCTGCCGGTCGTATTGCCGCCAGTCCGCGAGGTGAACACGTTGGTGCTAGCCGAGTCCACTGCTTCCAAGCCATCGATTCCTCACACACCGTTACTCCAAACTGGCGCTCGTCGTCCCAAGCTCCTCCCAAAGTCTCAGACTACGCGGAAGGACTTCGGGTTGGCTTGTTTGGCTGAGAAGGCTACTATAGCTCCTGATTTCGCTGCACCACCGGTTTCTGCCTCAGCACCGACCGACACCAACATATTCGGGCTTCCTACGTCGGTGCTACTACAGTCCGCTCCAACCGCACCGCTCCCCGGTACACCGAGGTTCGACTTCGGCTTCGCTAAGAGCACCTTTGACGCACCAAATTCTGCGTGCGCTCCGAAGTTCAATGAAGGCGCTGGCTTCGGAAGAGATTACACACCTCAGACGCCCAAGTCGTCTTCGGCTGAGCAGATTACACAGGTCATTGCTCCAATTGTCGAAAAGACAAAGTCTCTCTCCGTTGTGTTCGGTGCTCCAATCGTTGGCTCTGACTCATCATCGCCGCTCGTGCCAGATCTTGACGCCCACCTTTCCGAGCCAACTGCTGACTTGGACACTGATGATGAAAATGGAGATAAACATAAGTGTGAGATCCGAACAGCTATCAAAGCGAAGCCTATGGGCCGAAGTTACGAGCCTGTTTTGGAGAAAATCGTTGAAGAGCACGTCGAGCAGACTTCCGAAGAGCCCAAGAATGGCGACGAGAAGCGAAGTTTCGACAACGATCACGAAGACGACGACTACCTTAGCGGTTTAGTGGCCTCACCATGTTGGCTAACAACGAAAGATGACTTCAAGCATATGAGAGATGCAATGTCTCTCTTTCGTGAGAGTAATTCGCGAACCTACACCGTTGGGGAATTTGCAATCGACTACGTTATCAAACGAAGCCTAGATCTTCCGGCAGAAGAATTGATTCCTAGAATCACTGAGCTATTGAACAATTTGCCTTTCGACCACAGATCTTTCATTCAGACTGTAGATGACAACGGAGTTGAAGCAGCTGCGAGCTTTGAGGAAGCATTAGAAGACCTTGAGCCGTATCTAGTAACTCCATCGACCGTGGCGGATACACACGGCGCCTCTCCTGCGACTGGTCTGCCTATGGCGCATCCAGAAGACGTCAAGGTTACTATTACTGTGCAGAGCGCGCCCATTATGGCAGTGATCGCTGAACGTCAAGCAATGTACGAGGATGACGAAAGTTACAACTACGTCAACGGCTACGAATACCTGGCCCAGTTCGACTGCAGCGACCACGACTCACAAGCTGATGATGGCGCGGATATCGACCGATCAGATGCTCCCGACGAACTTATGCCAGAGATCGGGGGCAAGTCGGCATTTTTGGAATACGAAGTCGACCATGTTGAGAGTGATTCCGCGTCCACTGTCACACTTACTCCCTCATTGACGCACTCGCCTACTTCAGAGACCGAGCTTGCCATCGATACCGACATGGCAGAAGAGTACATGCTCGACGGATACGGGCGACCCCTCGAGCTAACCGGGATGCCACAAAAAGACAAGAAGTTCTTGGACGCGGTACATACGAAGATCGTCGCAGAGACCGATCAGTATGAGTTCGACTGGGCTGAGGTAGATTGCCTCCTGGGCCCTCAAGATGAGGAAGATGACGACGACGACTACATTGTACCCACGGTCGACGATGACGGGAAACCCATTAAGCTTACACTAGACATAATCCCCCTTCAAGAGGATTGGGCCCAAGTTATTCTCTCGGAGGTCTTCCCAGACTTCGAGCAGGCTGAGGCTAAGCTTCCTGATGTCGCGCCGCAACTCCGGTTGGAAGTTGATCAGACGTCCTTCGCAGCCATGTTCGATTCCGGATATATGTTTATTTCGCCTGGTATCGCGGAGGACACTTCGGTTGAGTCAGCGAAGTTGCCAGCAATGCAGCTAGTTGACACTTTGGTGCCCATTTTCACGTCTATCTTCGTCGGCTACGATACGCTTCTGCATGAGCCGTATCCACAGGCTGCAGCAGTTGACACTAATGCGGGAGAGAAGAAGGTCGACTACCGTCTACCAAGTCCCGCCGTACACGAGGTGGCGTTCAAAGCTGTACCCAACAAGGACCCAGGACCACAAAATGGCATCGGAAGTAGCAATTCTGCTCATCGCAACTTGACCACGGCTCAGCCGCTGACGTCCAACCGGCATCACCCAGTCTATGACCTCCCGCGCTCTGATCTAGCGGTATATGATTGGCTCAAGCCTCAACCAGATAAAAGCCTGGCAAACATCAGCACGAACGAGCCGGGCGTGCCCGCACCGTTCGATGTGGCCGAACTTTGACGGTACACCCGCCATCACGGAGCGAGAGAAGTACATAACAAGCGGAATTATGAAACAACAATTTCGAGCTCCCAAAGAGTGAGCCTCGCGAACCCGAACGCAGAATCGAAGGAAAATGACGACCCTTTCGGGAGTGGTGAGCTCAACGAGCACCCACTATATGCGCGCTCCGAAGCGTGCAATGCCCGCATCGCTCCACGCCTGAAGATGTACTCGGAGAGACTTCCATAGTCGGTTCATCGCTATATCCTGCGATTATTTCGCAACGGGTTACGGCTTCTCTTCACCAATACGACAACGATTGTCCCGTCCTGGCCAGACATTGGGACTGACAATCACCTCTGAACTCAAGCCAGACTGTCAAACTCGCGACGATATGCCCGCCTTCGCCAAATAGCCAAGGAAGAGAGCAAACGCCGCTCTGCTGGGTCAAAGATCCAGCAAATGAAACCAACACTTTGGATGCCTGTGTCATAGAGCCAGTAGACACAAAGAGACACCACTTTCCTGGGCCAAGGTTCAGTCTATAGAAAATATCAAATTGCGTGCCTGAGCCAAAGAGCGAAGGCAGATAGCAAAGATCGTTCCGTCGGGTCGAAGGCTCGGCGACGGAGAAGATCGATCTGTCTGTTTTCACCAAAGAGTGAGCAGACACACCACAAAACCCCCCTTGGACCAAAGGTCCAGGCATGAGGGAGCAAGGTGCGCAACCACTGCAATTGCGAAGAGAACTTGTCGCTCAAAGATGCGACATGACAAAGAGAACCACGGCGGCCACAAAGTTAGCCGTCTCGTCGAGGGTTCCCGAGGTGTGCATTCATGGAGAAAGACAATGTGGTATTTCCAGCGACGATTCGAGGAGATTTGAGGGTTGGTATGCGCATGAAGTGTCACGGTAGAATCCGTGTCAACGGTGTTGGAGGTTGTTTTGAATTTCGCCGACGACATTTCGTTAGCACACGCGCGCTCAATGTGCGCGCAGGAAGGTACGAGGATGTGAGAAACCTAATCGGGTCGCGAAACACCAAATCGGTGACTTCTAGAGCGGTGTGAGATGACAGGCAATCTGACCGTTAGTGATGGCTTCCCCGCCATCCACAACGCTACTTTAGATCGCGCAATCCTTTGAACTGTCATCTCGACGATGCAAATCCTTGATCGAGAAAGAAATGCATCTTTTCTCGCATGCGGGTATGACCGTTTCGGATACGCGGCTACACCAAGACCCTAGCAACACGCATCCCACCCGATCATCCGGACAGCGCAACTCCAATGACGAGTGGAGAAAAGCATCTGATCTTCCCCGCATCATCCTTGACGCAGGAACCGATGCCACTGCCTTGATCCAAGTGCAGCCACCCGGACGTCGCGGAAGACTTGCTGCTGTTGTGACGGCCTAAGCCCTCGGCGCCCAAGACTTTTCCAAGCGCCGCCAATGCCATCTTCAAACTTGGCGACTTGCATTACGCACACCAGCCCCTATGTACAACGACAACCGGGAGCTGCGCGCAATCAATGATAGGGGATGGCCTGACGGGCTAGACTAGATGGCCAAGCCTGTCGTGAGTTTCGTAGTCATTTTAACGAGTTTAAACGACCCAACCCTAGCCTCGTACCAACACCGAAGGATGACTACCAAGCGTTGCACTGTCGCCCAGCTACTGCTGCGGCTCAACGCCGTTACTTGGCTGACGGCCGAAGGGGTTTCATAACATCACGACTCGCCATCCTAGAATGTCCGTTCTCTCGTTTTCCCTCGCTTCCTCCACACCAACCTCAGGCTCCGCTTCACGTCGCTCGCTGTGTAGTGCCTCAGGCGCACTCGTTAATCCACGCATGCCGAATACCCAACATCTTTCTTTCCAGTGATACCCCGGAGCTTCCGCCATGAGACCTTCGAACCTTGTTTTTGCAGCAGTCGGCCTGCTTTCCTCATTCGCCACTGCGCAGCTGGAGTTCAATGTTGACGATCCAGGTGCGCTCACTGCAACTGTTTTCGGACCCCACTAACACGAATAGCCTCTATTAAGGATGCGACAAAAGTTGTTGCGGCGGGCTTAAGAGAATGGTACACTGGTGACAAACCCGGCGATGTACCTGGAAACTTGCCAGACCCATACTACTGGTGGCTATGCGGAGCCATGATGAACTCGTTCATCGACTACTGGTACTACACCGGCGACGACACATACAACAAGATTGTACAGCAAGCGATGGTGCACCAAATCGGTATCCCAAAAGCCTTTATGCCAGAGAATCAGACAAGCACATTGGGAAACGACGATCAGGCGTTCTGGGGAATGGCTGCCATGTCAGCAGCGGAAAACAAGCTTCCAGATGTCGAAGGAGAAATGTCGTGGTTGTCACTCGCCATCGCCGTATTCAACACACAGGTACCGCGTTGGAATCCCGAAACATGCGGCGGTGGACTCAACTGGCAAATTTTCCGATTTAACGCCGGATTCGACTACAAGAACACAATCTCCAACGGATGCTTTTTCAACATCGCAGCAAGGCTGGCAAAATACACAGGCAACGAGACGTATGTTGAGTGGGCCGAGAAGGCATGGGATTGGCAGTACAGTGTTGGTCTCATCAGTACAGATTACCATTTCTTTGGTAAGGATGCTCCTGAATATGTATCAGATGATATACGTGCTAACATGTACCTTTCCTAGATGGTACCAGCGAGAGACAAAACTGCACGGAAAAGAACCACATCCAATGGACCTACAACGCTGGAATTCACATGGCGGGTGCCGCAGCCTTGTGGAACATGTCAGAAGCAAAGGGTGATACGGTAAGGCTTCTTGAACCTGATCTAACTCCACCCTCATTCTAACGCAACAAAGGAACGAGCAGGCAGATGGCGAGAGCGCCTAGGCGGTGTTATCAATGGTACCGACATCTTCTTCAATCAGCAAGGAGCCCCAGACGTCATGATCGAAATGGCCTGCGAACGCAACGGACTATGCGACCACGATCAACGATCCTTCAAAGCCTACCTCGCCCGCTGGATGGGCTGGTCGATGCTGGCCGCCCCCTGGACCCGCGACCGTATCATGCCAAAACTCCGTGCCTCTGCCGTGGCAGCTGCGCAACAATGTGGCCCCGGAAAAGGTGGCTGTGGTCTGAGGTGGTGGCAAGGTGGAAACGACAAAGAGGTGGGCGTTGGAGAGCAAATGTCTGCATTGGAGGTGATGCAGAATTTGCTTGTTGATCAAGTTTCTGGTCCCGTCGGACTTGATAATGGTGGAATCAGTGAGAACGATCCTACTGCAGGAAGTGACGCGGGACCTGTGCGTGTTGAGCATGACTCTATCACGACAGGAGATAAGGCGGGCGCTGCGATCCTTACTCTTCTGGTATTCGCGGTGTTCTTTGGCGGAGGCGCCTGGCTGATTATGAGCGAATAGTTTTACTTCTTAATTCAAAGCATTTTACACTTCATCACATTGCGCGAAATGGGACATTGGTACAGACTGTACACTCAAGGCTCTATCACCGATAATCACCGACAAGAATGCGGGGTGGAGTGGTGCCATGCTTGCCAATAACGTATGCGTTTGACGCGTGAAAGCAGTGTGACTCTAAACCTGCAGCATCGTATACGTGTGTATTAAGATCTGCATGCATTTGTAATGTCCCGATTTCCATGTGTATACACTGCAACCTATGAGAGGGCGTGGCATGACATGAGCGTGCAGATCATTCCCCGAATGAGCGGGGATAGTGACTTCCTAACTCGGAATTAGCGCGAGTATCCCCAGGTACAGCTGCATCACCTCAGCCCAGCGATCAGGCATTTGTAAGCCCGCCGGCTACACCTCCGACACCAGAACGACGATATAAGGCTGCTACCAATCTACCAGTCTCAAACGATTGTCCAGTACTCGCCTGGTCTCACAATCGCAATCGTGGACAGTAACCAATAGCAAACATGACGTCAGCTAAACCCTTCAGCATCGTACCAGCAGGCGCGCAACAGCAGCCCACACCATTCGAGCTGCATGTTGAGGAACAAAAGTTGCAGGACTTCAAGACTCTGCTCAAGCTGAGTCCGGTCGCGAAAGAGACGTATGAGAACAAGCAGAATGCGGGAAGCCATGGCCAGTTTGGGATCAGTCGGCAGTGGATCATTGATGCGAAGAACGAGTGGATGGAGAAGTTCGACTGGTATGCAGGCGTGACAAAGATTTGAAAAGGAACGACTGTGCTGACATGCTACAGGCGCAAGGAAGAAGACCGCATCAACTCTCTCCCCAACTTCAAGACCACCATCAAAGACGACGGCGGTAGCAGCTACGACGTCCACTTCGCCGCATTGTTCTCTAGCAAGCCCGACGCTATCCCAATAGCTCTGTTCCATGGCTGGCCTGGCTCATTCTTGGAGTTCCTACCCCTCATGGAAGTTTTGAGCAACAAGTACACGCCAGATACCCTCCCTTACCACATCATCGTACCGTCTCTCCCTGGCTTCGCCCTATCGTCTGACCCACCTCTCGATCAGGATTGGAAGACGGCGGACACCTCCCGCATCATGCACAAGCTGCTTCTCTCCCTCGGTTTCGGCGCATCAGGATACCTCGTCCAGGGCGGTGATATCGGCGCTTGGGTCGCGCGAGAGCTGGCATCTACTTACGCTGAGTGCAAAGGCATGCATCTCAACTTCATGCATACGGTCGACATCAAATCCTACTCTTCACCTGAGGACGAGCTCAGTGCAGCGGAGAAGAAAGGTCTGGAGAGGATGAACGAGTTTATGGAAGTAGGCAAGGCCTATGCAGTCGAACAGGGCACTAAACCTGCCACCATTGGTCTCGTACTCTCCAGTTCGCCTATGGCACAACTAGCCTGGATCGGTGAGAAGTTCATGGCGTGGACTGATCCATCTACCACGCCTTCCGTCAACACAATCTTGTCGGATATCACCCTGTACTGGCTTACTGGCTGCTACCCGACGTCAATCTACACGTACCGAGAGGGCAAGAAAGCCAAATATGTGGACAAGCCGTCGGGATACAGCTACTTCCCATATGAGCTTTCACCCGTTCCGAAGGCCTGGGCGGCGAGGACAGCGAACCTGGCCTTCTTTAGGGCGCACGAGAAGGGCGGTCATTTTGCGGCATTGGAGAGGCCCGAGACGCTGTGGGCAGATGTCGAGGAGTGGGTCAAGATCGCTTGGAAATGAGTTGGTCGTGGCGGTGAAGTCAATGATTGTCATGAAAGATAGGAAAAATGATGTGCAAGTGGTTCAACGGGTTTAGCCTGAGATCGTGTCAAACCTAGTAGCATTGACGATAAGCTGATGATTGCGATTGTTCGTGTCGCCCGTTCACAGTTGCCACGGCAGAGTTCGGCCAATTTGCAGAGCAGCTAACATCGCACCTTGTATAGTCTCGACGTCGCTGCCTCACTCTTCAAAGCCCATGCGGGGATCATGATGGTCGAGGCCGTCAAGTTTGGGACCGAGTAAGGATTTAATCGATAGGACGTAAGCAGCTAGCGTCGAGGCTGTGTCACTCCGCCGATGACGCATGTCATACCAATAACACGACCGTGCCAACAACCACGCTGCATGCCTAATCCTCGCTCGTAACATGAAACGTGCCACATAGCGGGCGGTGCCAAGTAAGCAAACAGCAGCAGTAACAGTTGAATAAGATCGCGACACCTATAACTCCTCCCATTGCTCACAAAACCTCTTTTTCCCACTCTCGCTCGTTCGTTTCGTTGTTTCCTTCTGCCGGTTCTCCTCACCACTCGTTCTCCGGGAGACCGGCTAACACGGCATCTCGACGCCCATCACCATCGCGATAATGGCCCCTTTCCAATTCGGAGATTTGGGCACAATATGCAACTATGCGAAAGTTAAATACGAAGAGCGGGCTGAGACGAAGAGGCGCCGCAGCTACAGACGCTCGTCCAGCGACCCCACCATGAACGCTACTATACGCAAACCCCACGGCAAACTACACAAACCGCCCAAGATACAGTCGCTACATGAAAGAAAAGAGCGCCCGCGCAATAAGTTGCAGAAATCTAGACCGCAGAGTGTTATTGGGGTGGTTAGGCCGCCTGTTAATCTCTTTGCGCTGGAATACGATCCTTATCCGTATAATACGCAACCGAGTCAGTTTCTGGGCGTGTACTCCAGTATCGATACTGTCACGGCGGCTGCATTTCGACATGGCGCGTATACGTTTTCAAGAGAAGGGCTGTTGGATGGAAGCGAGTACCTGAGTCCGACGGGTCGCATCAAGATTGTCTCGCACGCTATACAGAGTGTGGGTGTTACGGCTGCGGTACCGGGGGATAGGGCTAGCAAGAAGTTCGACGACGGGGTTATGAGGCTGGATATACCGCATCCGAGTCAGCCTGTGCCACGGTTCGACAGTCAACAGGATCTTGACAAGCAAAACGTCAGCAAGGATGCGGTCTTCCTGGCGCTTCACGAAGGGCCGCAGAGCGCGTACTGCATTGGGATGTTTACGAGCAAGAGTTTGGCATGGGGTGCTTGCTTGAAAGATAAGGCATGGCTGGAGTGGTCAGACCCGCTGACTGAGGAAGAGAGGACGGTCGAGGAGAATGATATGCCGCGCATCTCTGCCAGACTCGTGGGAAGCGGAAGACACGCGTGGTTCGTGAGGGCTTTTGAAGTTGATGGAAGGTGAAGCGGAAGACCGAAGATACGACTTCACTTGTGCCTGCCAACGCACGCCATGCTGAGCGCACCTCCACGACATTACTGCGGCATGCTCCAAGAATCGATAAGCGGATAAATATGCGGCAGTCTCATACAAACACCATGGGCAGAATAACGCGACGAACGACGACGCTACATATTCAGAGCCGTAAATATCGACGACATACGTCAGCCGAGGTTTTGGTGGGATACGTGCTACGTACGCGGGCACCCACGAACAACGTCGCGTGGATGAAGACCATCATCACGTATATACTCAGCCGACGCCCTCCAAAGTACAATTTATACGGAATATGGTACTATTGTTTGCCAGACAGCAGCCTGCAGTCATAATAAGGATCGTGAACGGTTTTGGTGAACTCCATGTTCGCTGTGTAGATGAAGGGGAAGGCTCATAGAATGTACAAAATATCCCTTTTATAGACTATAACAACATGTCGCCTTGGCAGCTCTCTTCTTGCTCGCTCGCATATGGTTTCCCATGACAATATTTAGTTTCTTCAGAGGAACATGCGTTACATCTTTCTTTGTTTCGATGAATTTTGTGGAAACCATACTACTATCACAGCGGCAATCTGGGAATGACGACCTCATCTCGCCGCCGACATACTTTCTGTTCCATGATCTTTTTAGAATTGCCCCGCCACAAGTCATTTTTACGTTGCCTCCGCATTTTGGTAAAGGAAGCGGTGGTAATAGAAGATGTGAGAAGAGTGGAGAGTCAATTTATAGACGATGTGGATCGAGAGACCGGCGCATGAGTGCACAGGCTACCGTTTTTGGAAGGAGAGGAAACCACACGAAGTTGGTATCCATATTTTTGGTTAGAAGAGCAGCGCAGACACTTTCGAGGGGCGAGACAGTCTTTTGGATCCCGAGACTGAGGAGACATAGGTCCGAGTAGTTCACTTTTAGACGAAGAGAAGATGACGCTCGACATCGAATAGCTCTTGGTCGGTTTTGGAAGGAAGAAGGAAGGCACGCACATGCGGTGCTCGTCTTTCAATTTTTGTGGCAAAGAAGCGGGTAGAAGTGTCGTCCCCTATCTTTCCGTGGATGTATTTATGTAGCGCATCGATGCCGAGACATGTGTTTTCAGCTGTGTAGTTTTTGGAAAAGAGAGGAGAGACGACGCGACATGAGTCGATCGATGGGCTTTTTTGGTTGGGAGAAGAGCAAAGCCACATATGCCTTCTCTAAGGAAGTTTGATACCAGAGTATAGGAAGGTGTCTTACGTCTTTATCGCCGGAAGTGTGCTTATATACCCTTTTGCGCTAGTGTCATGACATCGAAGTGGACATGGTGCGAACAGCACAGCGGAAACGCTGCCCATGATGATGTTGATGTCGACTTTAAGCAAGAGACTATCACAGCATACAGGCTATGGTTCTCAATTTGAGTGAGGGCAACGCGCTGACACATGGACTCTTTGTTTCAATGTTTTGAATACGTGTATAGATGATAGTGTCCTCATTCACCCTCGTCATACCAACTAGCGAATACAGTTATAGTCATCGTATCCGAATCGCGCGAAATTTGGAGAGATGGGAATACGGAAGCGCTCAACATGCCCCTTCCGTGGTGTATATTTATTTTGGGGGACTGACGGTCGGAGCAGTCATTGGACATGTCGTCATTGGCTTTCGCGAAGGGGTGAAAGGTGAGATGATTGTTAGACGCAAGATAGAGCCTTCTCAGACCATGTGCGCTTTCGTGCTCTGATCTGGAGAGAAGCCACCGACATGCATCTGCTCGAAGCCGTTTTTGGAAGAAGGCAAAACCCACATGCCAGCGCTCTCAAGTCATTTCGGAAGAATAAATTGCCAGATATGTTGGTGGAAGAGAAAGGAAGAAGCGTTTTAGGTGAGTTTATATAACTGTCTGCTAGCCAGAGCCTCCTGTTCGCGGAATAAGGATTGTGGATGTGGCAACATGGTGTGCTCACATCGTAATGTCGGGGACAGTTTTTGGGGAGCTTCCAAAGCTAAGTAGAAGAGTAGTGTAATACTCCAATCATGGATCTCGAGACCTCTCTTCTTCATGGACAGGTCGCTCCCTCTATTTGATTGCTATGCACGTTGTCCTGTGCAAGATATGCCGGAGAACACTGAGGCAGAGAAAATAGGATTGTTATAGCCGTCTCCAACATCAGTTGCTCTCATCGATATTTGGATATTTTGGCACTCCGCATGAGTCAAGCATGCGATGTTTTAAGAGAAAAAGAAAGGAACGCACACATATGTATGCCATCCATGAACTTCAGAGGAGAAGACACCCACACATGTTTTGTCGTGAACTGCATTTTGAAGGGCAGATTCTGGAGTGTATTATAAGAGAATAGAAGGTGAGAGAAGTATCGAAACTTTATAAAGCCGTCGCTGACTCCGATAAGTGGGACGAAGGCGGACGACGGAGAACATTCGATAGCTCGCCCGTTGTTTTTGGAGAAGAGCAATCTTCTCATGTAGCCAGATCATTGCTTTTTTGGAAAGGCCAACTTTCAAGTGCTGTTTGGAAGAGAAGGGAAGTAGAAGGCTAGAGAGACTTTATATACAGCCGCTCGCTGGTAGCCTAGAACTAACCCAGTCCAGACACAGCGCAACAACACATGCGAACATATTTCGGTACTCTCCTTATTTGAGTAATTAATGACAAGTCCCGCTGCACACATGACTGGAGTTTTTGATGCATTTTCTGGCGCCGCTAATTCTAGACACACGCTCTTGGGACGTTCTCCGAGTTTTGCTGATGATGGCAATGGACAGTGAGTGTTTTGGTTTTGAATAAGCTGTCACACAAACAGCTTCATGCAGCCGCATTATGGGTTTTTTTGAGAGACGGCGCAGAGGCAACATGGTCCAGAGGCACGCCACTTTTGGCAAATAACATAAGGACAATGTTATGGTAAGAGAAAAAAATGAGAAGCAACGGTTGAGATGTTTATATGCACATCAGCTAAATCATTGGAGGTCAACGGTACAGTTTGGTTCGCAGTGTTTGAATGTAGTTGCAATGCAGGCACAGCAACCGGGGAAGACATAAAACTGGTAGTCGAGTTTTTGATATAAGCGGGCAACAACATGATGCATTTGGACTGTAGTTTTGAAGTGATCAAGTGATCAACAAGTCGGATCTCAGTTCTCATGGGCAGGAGCATTGCGTCTTTTTGGTAGTTTAGAGGATGGCGGAACAAACATGCGTTGTGTGCCGGCCAATTTTTGAAGACAGCAAGCAGCAGAACACATAAACCGTAATTAGTTGGTTTTTGAGCAGCAAGCAAAGTTCTTGAATGGTAGAGGAGGCAAGAGAGAAAAGGTTGGAAGAGTGGTATTTATACTAACTTCATCGACTTGGTAGGGTGTGCTTGGTACGATTCTGAGGCGTGATGTTGAAACACATAGCATCAGCCTGGTAGCTTTTCGGTGACAAGGCGCAACAGGTCGCGCTGCGTTGATGTTGTCGACAGAATATAGTCTGGGAGCTCTGTTGAAGTTCCAAATCCCTCTCAAGACGGAAGACTTAAATGGAGTGACTAGTTAAAAAGCAAAAGTTCGTTCGGGTGTGACGATGTGAAAACCGTGTTACTCGAAAAAAATACATCACACTTCAGAGATGTGACATTAGTTCTCGCTTTCGTTTACACGTACATCGTGTCGTCGAAATACACCATTGGCTCACGTTGCTGACACGATCAGTGTGACTGAGTGTGCCTCCAGCGTCTCGTATTGCTGACTGAACGAGAGTTTTGTGGATACCGCAATGTGGCGACGCGGGTACAACATGCGACTTCCCGACGCACGCCTACTCCACCTGCAGAACCGGGTACGACACCAGCGAAGATTCGTGCCTGGTGGCTGCCACGCCAATATGTCAGAGCTTATAGTTTCCGAACCTGGATCGCCAGAGGCGCATGTCAATCTGTAGGTGGCCGCCGATCGCCTATTGATATCGCGGCCCGTGCGACGTATACGAAAGATGACTATGGTGTTGTTGTCTCTCAACAACCCGCGATCGACATGTCGTGGTCGTTTGTAATATGACAGGGTGGTCAGACGGACAGCGGAGGGTAGAACAGTGTCGGCTGAGCGAAGCGGCCGTCGTTTCTGCAGCGATCATGCGCAGCAAAGCAGGAATGCGGTATGGTTACCAGCTCATTGGGCCTGTACAAGGTAGCATATTCTGATGGGTAACTGCATTGACAGCTCGCGATGGTGCAGGGTTCCACACCTCCTTGCGTAGCCATGTGTTCGAGAAGCCGGAAAGATCGCATTTCCTGAGTTTCCCCTGGCGCTATCGTGATGGGAGTACGAGTCAGATGGGCGCATGTCTATCTCGACAGAATGTGTTCTTCCAATGATCCCAACCTTGCATCACGCGTGATAGGCAGCCTCATGCGCTCGATCGACCAGGGTGTGTCCGTGTTGACCATGCAGAAGGTATGCCGCTTGGGGCTTGCGGAGAGTTGTGCAGCCGAATGCAATGAAGCTGCATCGCGAGATGCGAAAGGTGGCTGCAGGATCGAAGGCGTCCACACTCGCTGCTTCTTCGGCGTTCATGTACAATTGAGGAGCTGATGTGCTCCCAAGGCCAGGGAGACGAGCCGGTCGTCTCCCGCTATCAGGGTCCTCGGCTGCGCAATCATTGGCGGTTGATCTGGTTGCTGGATCTCGAGGCGTCCCGGTGGCTAAAAGACGCGAGAGTGATGACTTCAGCCCATCACAAAAGCAGGTGCGTACCCTTGACGCAAGGCGTGCGCAATGCTAGGGCATATCAACATTACCAGGGCAAAGTATTGAATATTGAAGGAAGCGGGGAAGTGCGACGGCAGCGCTTCACGCGATAATAGCCACCGCGTCCTCTGCAAGGCTTGGTCCCGATTGCGAACGGACCTGTTTGAAGATGAAAATATGAAACTGCGAGTGTCAATTACTCAAGCGGGGTAGCTGCAAATATTGAGATGCTGCACCTATATCCCGATCTCGTAAGATCGCCGTCAGTGTTCAATAGCCGGCATGCGCCATGATGTGCTGCAAGGTCTTAATGTCCTTGTGATAAGATGTGATCACCTAGAGGCGCTTGTTAGCGATGATTGTGGCGCCTGCGTCGATCCGGTTTTCTGTTCCCGTAGCTCCAGCTGGAAGTCAGATCTTGCTTTTGACACGGCCCAAGCCTCAAAATATGCGTGAGGCGCTAACACTGCGTCGCCAAGTCGCCGTGCATGATCGCCTTCCCTTTATCGGCTCAAGGCGTCGTATGATGAGTAAGTGCAGCGGATGCCTTCGCATTTGTCAACATGCGAGGCTGCAATGGCGCCTGTGGGTCGAGTTGGGATGCGTAAAGTGAGGCGAGAAGGAACGGATACCCTTGCGGACCAGGGAAGGTACCACCAGAACTTGGAAAAGCGACTCCACCATATGGAATCCTTCAGAACAGCGCTTCAGTTTACCTCGGGAACAAGGATGTATGCAATGAAGCCATGTAATTCTAGTACAAATTCTATACTACAGTTGCTGCCCAACCACGTCGTTGCATCGGACCCAGGAACCCGACCGTTGATGACAGTTGTCGTTCCCGCCCTGCCATCTCAGGCTCAGAGAACTACCTCGTTGCCGCCCAATGCGGAGACGAGGTATTGTTCTCTGGTAGAGACTTCCAGTGTCTTCGTTGAGAATTCACCGGAAGATGCGAGGGCGCAAGGACGATCCGGTGGTATCCACATGCATTCGTGTCAGCTCTATCGATTGACCTTCCACCTCATTAACCCATGCGTCATAATACACTCCGTGAGATATCCTCAGCGCCAGCGCCGGATCATCTGTTCCAGCATCAAAACTCAATAGCAAAAGCAATCAAGTCCAGATGCTCGTAGATGCACGTATCCATGTCGTCAACATGAACCATGCGTGCCATTGCGTTCGTACCATAACCCTTCCCCACTTTTCCCCAATGCGAACACAAAAGACGAATAAGAGAATAGCCTGAGAAAAGGCTGAAAAAGAAAAGTGAAGACGTGACTCAAAGCCATAATGCTCGACGACCGCGAAAAACCATGGATGCAAATGTTGGACAGAAGGAAAAACCGATGCAGATTGACTTCCGCAAGAAGCGGTCGATGTCCCTCACCGTCTCAATGGCTGTGGAAGGAAAACCAATACGAGACGCCCTGAGAACAGTATATGTACAAAAAGAAGCAAGTGATGTCGTCTCGAGTGCGCTGAATGAGCGCATAGTGCGGGTATAAGCGTGCGCATGGACGGTCTGTAGCAAGCCTCTCGAGATGAGGGTCAATGCGCTGACAGGATGGCGCTCGGGAGCGGCACTGCGATCAGCCACGAGGAAGATCGTCGCGACTAGAACTTGCTAAGATCATCGCCGTCGCGCTGTGGAGGTGGGTCGTTGTACAGATGGACCAGCGCCGACTTCTTCGAGGAGGTCCATGCAGGAAGTCAACACTGCGCAACGTTAGTATTGTGATCAGGCAATGAAAGCAATGTGGTACTGACTCGCTACGATTTCCTCTTCCCATACTCCCATCTGGTAGTCAACGAGGCCGTGCTTCTCCATGCTGTCGCAGTTCTTGACGAGTTGAGTGCCCATCTTCTCAAGGAATTCGTAATCGATGAGTGATTTTGGGGGCTGCGGTCGCTGGCCCGTGGTGGTCATCTCCTGCGTCATGGTCTTCTGCTTCTGCAGTGTGGAGAGCCAGCAGGTGTTGAACTCTTCCCACAGCTGCAGACGCTGTTGGTAGTAGGTTTCGTCGTCGCGTACTAGGCCTGCTGCGGTCAATTCAGTTCCTCGTTCGATAATGCGCATACCGGGGAACTTACCCAAAGTCTCAGCCCAGTGCAATAGCCAGTCGGACATTCTGAGGAGAAGTGTGCCGGCTTCGGCGAGACGGCCGTCACGGACATGCTCAAACGTCTTCTTCAGCTCATTCTGGTAGTTTCGGTAGAAGTCGTCGTACTCGTTGCCGCTATTGGCCTGGGGCTCGCTGTAGTTGCCCTGGGAATAGCCGCCCTGGGAAGGAGCCTGATGGGGGTCTGTCATGCCAGCGGCAGTGAAGGCGGGCGCAAGGGCTTCTCGTCCGACCTGAGCTTGGGGAGCGGAATAGCCTAATGAGGGATACTGGGAAGGAACGTTTTGCGCCGCGATGGCAGAGGCAGGTGCGCTCGTGGGCCCGCTCTCATAGTATTGGGGTTGTGCCACGCCAAAGCCGGTGCTCAGGACCTGTATAGCCGAGTCCCTGTTCTGCTGGTACTGTTCCACAGGCTCATACTGCGAAGAAGGCTGCGCCGCGGCCTGGGCGCCCGGCACGCTGTACATGATGTTCTGGCCGTAGGGCGAGTACTGCTGGGGCGCACGCTGGGCCTGTTGTTGCTGGTCGGCGGCATAGTCCTGGGCGCCATAGGCTACGGCAGAGGGCTGAATCGACGAGCCAAACTGTGCACCTTCACCGTAAGCGTAACCGTAACCCTGAGAGCTGGCGCGACTTCCGGAAGAGGGGACGGATGTGGGTGGGGCAGGTGCTGTCAAGGGCGGCTGCCTGAAGCGATCGGGTGCGCTTACCACTGGATACGATGCCTGTGGTGGAAGGAGCGTGCCTTGCTGGCTTGCGTAACCTGAGGGAGTATGCCGTGGCCGGCGGTCATTGTCCATCCCAACCAGCCCGCCTTTATACTGCAGACTGAAGGGGGGTTCGAGAGCCCGGTACCCCGAGGGCGAGACTGGCGGCGTCGCGTAATTGGCCAGCTTGCAGACTTGCGGGATGTAGGTGGTGGAGGGCCGGCGCAAGAGGTGGAGAAGCGAGGGCGCAGGTGTAGTCGACGTGTGCGCGGACTGATGGAAGAGATGCGGTTTGGGGCGGGGTGCGTGAGAGGACCAGAAAGAGTTGATGGGTGATGCGGGCCAATGGTGGTAGATGTATGACGTCCGAAATTGGAAGACGAGATGCTCCAAGGTCCAGATGGTTTGGATATAAACACGGCCCTGACGCGTCGACGAGCGACCAATGCAGCCCAATGATGCAGGAAAAGAAGCTCGCGCAAGAGCCTCGGCCAGCCACCAGGATATCCTCGCTCCGCCTGCAGGAAGATGACTGCAATGCAATGCTCAGACGTCCGGGATTGGTCCTCCCGATGCGGTAATGTTGGAGAAAATGTGTGCGCCGTGTGGATCAGCTAAACACGTAGCCACTAGGTGACAGCGAAATTGTCCGGTAGATGCAGGCGTGGAGAACCCTGTGTGGGATGGGCTGGTGGTGAGGCGACGCTTATGCGTGAGATGTTTGAAGGGTAGTCCTTGCAAACAGATCAGTGTTCCAACGAGTCGGACGGAGTAGTGGCCGGCCTAGGAGGTGGTCTCAAACAATCTAACGTCTGCGTTGCGGTAGCTCAACGGCCTAAACGTACGCTGGCGTTCTTCACGATGCAGTGTCTTGGGGCGCACTGGGCGAGCGGGAGTACATGCAGAGACGAATGAAGCGTTCGGTCCGAGACAGGACTGAAAGTGCGACGGATGCTAAGATTGTAATCGGATCGCTTGCACTGGACCGACGGATGAAGTGAAAGGCTCTGTTATAAGAGGCGTGTGAGTTCGACGTCAGTTCACGGCTGGCGCAGATGCTCACAGGGATGCAAGTGGGGGAGGTTGGTGTGGTCGCCGATGGTAGCCAGGCTGGAGGAGGGCAGAAAGAGACGTGGGCGGGAAGTGATGCAGTCGCGCTACATTGGGAGAGCATCGGGCAGTGTGGGAAGCAAAAAGGAAGTAGTTCGCAAGCCACGCCGGCGAACAGACTGTAAATACTTGGACCAGGGTGTTGAAGCTAGAGGAGAAAACAATGGTGGGTACCTGAGAAGTGGGTGTGGCTGCAGGTCGGGCGAGCGAGGGCTGACGAGTAAGACGACTCTACCAGCTCTGGATGACAGCGACCATGCGAAGTCTCCGATTTCCGATATGGCCAGGGCGGGGCTAGCAGTACCCTGTCTGCCATGGTTACGGATCGCCCATGGTGGATCTGCAGGCGTCTGGGCAGCCACACTGCAGGGCAGCATCGCGTTTGCTATGCGTGACCACTCGACGCCGTCGATACGAGGCCGCGGTCAGCGCCAGCACGACGACAAAAGCCAGCAACTCCATCGTGGCTTCCTTCTTCCTGCTCTTCGGCGCAACCAGATGGCGATTCCCGCCCCGCGGCTCCACAGCGGCCAAATGTCGCAGCTGGCTGCTGGCCCAGGAACTGCTCCTCTCACCCAGCTGGGCTTGGCGGCAGACAGTGACCACGCGCCACATGGCATTTGTCCGCCAGTACGCGTGAAGAGCTGTAGGACAAAGGGGCCCGACGCAGCGTGGGAAGACTAACCTTCAGGAGCGCGTTTCCGCCATGTTTCATGCCGCAGGCGTCCTTCGGCTCTTGAGGCGCCCTCTCCTGCTGCCAAATCACCAAACGGATGTCGAACTTGGATAGCCTCACGGCCGGCAGTGTCTCGTGTAGGTAGGTGCTGACAGGTGGGAGTGAGAAGGTTTAGGGGCTATCTCGGGCTCCAAACTCGATCCGTCCTTTCATCTCTGCAGCGCTGCAAGTTCCCGTCCACGCGCAGGGATCTCTCGCCTGTGGTCGATCTTGCCTTGGGCCACTTCACCCATCAGCCTCACTCGTCGATCCTGATCCTGCGAATGGGGACCTTCCCTTTCGAACTCGTGGACTGACGCAACCCTCACTCAAGCCGCGACCTCGCGACCTCGCCATGCCTTCTCCACGCTGCAGCTCCTCGAATCTTACATGTGCGGTACGGTGGGGCTCTAGCGCCATCTCGGTCGCTCCTGCCGGCAAACCTCACTGGTTCTTGCCGTGAACCTTCCGTCATATTTTCAACACGGCACGCTGCAAACGCTACCCACTGCCACCGCCGTTTATTCAGGCTAAGAGCACGCCTTGCGCTGTCACTGACACCTCAATTGCACGCTCTGGCGCGCCATACGCCGCGCGCGCGACTTGCCGGACCATTGCGCTATGAATGCCTGTTCACGTGCTCACGGAAGACTGCAATCTTCTGGAAGCTTTGCAAAGGCGCACAGCATGGCTCTGCAGGACACAGCCATCGCGTCACGAAACCAATGTCGTTCAACTTGCCCGCTTTGGTGCGATCACTGTCCAGACGAGTGCGTCATTCGGTACGGATGGCGATCATCAGGTGGCCCTTGCTGCCACATCAACCTCCACCACCGCGCTTCGTGAAATGATCAAGGACCACGGCGAACATGCTTCGAGAAGGTTTCACTTCGTTCGACAAACGTCTGACTCGTATCAAGCTGCGACCACTCAGCAAAGTCTCGGGCGAATGCCGTGTTCGACCGTTTACGCGTCGTGCGGGACACGCGACAAGGAGTCAAACAGGGAGCTCCCATCTCCAACGAAGATCCAAACGGCAGCCCATCTTCTAGTGCTGAATTCCTCTCATGCCTCCTGCCACATAACGTTTGTCCGCGATATCATCCGGAACGACCGAAAAGCAAGTGCGTGCGGGTATAGCACTGACGTCGTGGGTCAAGAACCATTGGCCGCCCTATGGCCATGTCCAAAATAGAACATCGTGAAACGAGTCAGGGACGATCACCGCAACTCTGCGCCCGCGATCAGCCGGTCATATCTTGACTCTCGTCGCATGTGCCACCGGCAATAATAATTGGCCTGAGCATTTTGCTGTTGCAAAACTCACAATGCGCATTTGCCTATCTAGGGTCTTAGTCGAAAAGCAGTCATGAACGCGAATGCGAGTCTAGCGCAAACAGAAACACATTGGGAAGGCATAAGCTATCGCATCAGTTTTGAGTGCATTGCGTGCTGGTGGTGGCGCAGCCCTTCATGCGATATACATTTGCTTCCTCTTAGCAAAGTGGTCTTCAACAGCTGCCAGGAACGGACCGAGAAAGCAATAACAGACAGCAGTGGAGCAAGGTTGAACCTGCATACTTGTTCGACATGAGACTGAACCAGGGAAGAAGCATAGTCAGCAGGGCAGAGCGGCACAAGGTTCAAGGCCTTGTGTTTCTGGACACAAAGACATGCTTGATCGAGAAGCATGACCCTGTCCGGGCAATGCCGCACCAGATGAGGATCGTGTGAGCACATGGCCGTCTGGGTTTGCGACATTGACAACCAGGCGAAGAATTGGTCATCTCCACGTGTCGTATCTACAGCACCCTGTTCCATGCAAACAGCGACAAGGTACCAGGAGTAACATCAACACATGCTTGGACATACACGATGAGATTGAAGCACATTCAGCAGACGGCGTCTTGATATGTCTCATCTTACACTTGGCAAGGCTGACACTGCAGATGACTAGCGATAAAACAATAGCATATACACAAGCAGTCGCTCATCGCTTGACCCAGGTGGGCATCTTCCGCGCCTTGACGTGACCTGGCTTCTTCCTTTCCACCTTCCTTGGGTCGCGCGTTATGGTTCCAGCTAAGGAGCAGTCAGCAATTGGATCCGGAATGCGCAGGCGAGACATGTTTGGGATCATCCAGGGGTGTTGACTGCGTTTTGAGGCGTAGACGTGGGCATGTGTCAGCCGCGAGGGCTGCATTGACAACGCTCATGGAACGACAGAACAAGCAATGCTGGATTGCAAGAGGCACGGATAAAGAAAATATCGACTCACCTCGTCGTAGCGCAGGCTTCAGCGCGGGTTCATGGACCAGCAATGATTTCGCTACAGCCAGAGTCATTGCTTCCGCCTGGCCAGTCAGGCCACCACCCTGTACCAGAGCAAAGACGTTGTACTTGTCAAGACGCTGAGTAGCCTTGAGTGCCCAGACAGCGCTCTCGCGGTGATGCAGCCGCCCGAAGAACTCTGAGAGGGACTTGCCGTTGACGAGCACTTCACCCTCGCCTTCTACCAGCCAAGCCACAGCAGACGACGTTTTTCTCCGCCCAACACCCTTGGCACGCCCAAGCTCATCAATCACGCCAGGCTTCGGAACAATGTCACCGGGCTGGTTGGGCTTCTTGTACCGCAGCATCGCCTGCACAACCTCGTCGGGCATGAGCGCGGGGTGAATGCAGTTGAGCCGCCGCAGTATTTGCAGCATCCTGTGATAACGCGCGGTCTTGACCGGCTCGTTGGTCATGATGCGATACTGCTCGATCGTCTTCCAGGCCACCTTGGGTGCCTCGGCGGGCGGTATAACAGGTAACGTAGCGACTTTTCGAAGGAGAGCGGAGAGGGAGAGGAAGTCGTCGGTGAAGGTGGGCTTTGCGCTGAAGTAGGACGGCGATGCTGGGACGACGCGCAGTGTTCGTAGGGAGTCTTTCTTTTCGCCCTTCTTGCCGCTGCCTTTTGCCGTCGCTTCCAAGTCGATTTCAGGGGCCGCTGTAAATGGTTCCCGTATCTCTTCCTCTGTAACCTCTGCACGTCGCACGGCGGTCGTCGAGATGCTTCTCCGTACTGTGGGTTGGAAGCTCCGTTGAGTATATCGCATCGTGCGTTCGCATTGGGGCCGCGGTCGACCTGCCAGGGCATCGGCCGCCCTCCAAAGACTCCTTGAAAACTCCCTGCTTGCCATTGCGCCTCTGGTCGACAGCGAATGCACCGTGGTAGCGCTGTCAAAGGACTGCCACCTGCCACAACTGACGACGATGGATGCACGAGCCACCACCTGCAAAGGCTTAGCGGCTAGACTGAAATTACGGTGGACTGTCTGTGCACGCAAAGTTCCTACAGCCCCGCCTCCCTCAACCCAACCTCTTTTTTCTTCACAACTCCTGTCTTCCACACACTGATTGTTAAGCTCAACCACGAACTCTACAATCATGTCTTTCGGAAAGCTCTACAGCTACTCGGTACGTCGTCGCACACAGCCACGCGCAGTTGCACCGCAATGAGTCCTAACAGCAAGCCAACAGGGTAACCCGCGTACCACCTCTCTCCTGGCCGTCGCGAAGGAGAATGGCCTCGACATCGAGTTCGTCGACACTGAGCCAGCCAAGGGTGTCTCTGAGGACTACCTGAAGCTCAACAAGCTCGGCAAGGTCCCTACCTTCGAGGGCGCTGACGGCTTTGTCCTCTCCGAGTGCATCGCCATCGCTGTCTACCGTAAGTGCTACCCCGCGCGTTCGCTCCTCCTCCCTGCATAATATGATGTCGAATGAATTCATTCAGTTATCCCTGTCTGAAAACTATTGTTGAAAACTTACTATTCTGATTTGCCTCTACCACATCTACTCCGTCTGTCCAAAATTTGGTGGTGACTCAGAGCTGACGGATTCCAGTTGCCTCGCAAAACGAGAAGACCAGCCTTCTCGGCAAGACCAAGCAGGACTACGCCACCATCCTGCGATGGATGTCCTTTGCCAACACTGAGGTCCTCTCCCCCCTCGGTGGCTGGTTCCGCCCCATCCTCGGCCGCGACCCTTACAACAAGAAGAGCGTCGACGAGTCCCAGAAGGCCGCCCTCAAGGCCGTCCACGTCATTGAGGAGCACCTCCTTACACACACCTACCTCGTTGGTGAGCGTCTGACTCTTGCCGACATCTTTGCTGCCAGCATCCTTGCCCGCGGCTTCCAATACTTCTTCGACAAGCAATGGCGCGACTCCAACCCCAACACCACCCGTTGGTACGAGACCGTCTACAACCAGGCCAGCTACTCCGCTGTCGCCCCTAAGCTCGAGTTCATCTCCGAGGCGTTGAAGAACGTCGCACCCAAGAAGGAGGGTGGTGAGAAGAAGAAGGAGCAGCCCAAGGCCGCCCCTAAGCCCAAGAAGGAGGAGGCTGAGGAGGAGGAGGAGGCACCAGCTGCCCCCAAGCCCAAGCACCCTCTCGAGGCTCTGCCCAAGGCCACATTCGTCCTTGACGACTGGAAGCGCAAGTACTCCAACGAGGAGACCCGTGAGGTTGCCCTCCCCTGGTTCTGGGAGAACGTCAACTTCGAGGAGTACTCCATCTACAAGGTTGACTACAAGTACAACGATGAGTTGACCCTCACCTTCATGACCGCCAACTTGATCGGTAAGTCAAATCACTTGCAATTTATACAGTCACATTGCTAATTCCTTTAGGTGGTTTCTTCACCCGTCTCGAGGCCAGCCGCAAGTACCTGTTCGGCTGCTGCTCCGTATACGGACAGTCCAACGACTCCATCGTCACCGGTGCGTTCATCGTCCGTGGCCAGGATGCTCTCCCCGCCTTCGATGTCGCTCCTGATGTCGAGAGCTACGAGTTCACCAAGCTCGACCCCACCAAGGAGGAGGACAAGGAGTTCGTCAACGACCAGTGGTCGTGGGACAAGCCCATCACCGTCAACGGAAAGTCCTACGAGTGGGCCGACGGCAAGGTGTTCAAGTAAACGCTTCGCCTTCTTTTTGAAGTGTTTGCTTTGATTTATGATGCGGATGATTAACGAACTGGCATGGGTATGGATAGGATGACGGATGAGGATTCATGAGATCACACTGGGCAGCCCTGGTGGATCAGTGATACTGCCATAGCCGTTAGAGGCTCAAAATGCTGCACAAGAAGTTCATGATACCCAACACATAATACTGTCCCCACACTGTGACGTCTGTTCCATCGTTGTGTTTTTGCTCTGCTGGTCTCGTCATGTGCATGTGATCGATCTTGAGCGCTCCTATGCGACTGCGTTGTTTATCGCGCACTCAACAGATAACGAAGAGTTTGTCTTCCCTGACACTACGTTGCCTAGCAGCTGTCAGGTGTTCTCAACCCCAGATCTGGGCTCGAACTGGGGTGGGGCCAACAAAGTCGTGGCTTGTCGAGCCGAGCCTATCATTGGTTGCAAGAGACAAGGAAATAGCCCTAGCCAACCGCCGAAGCCGTCCAACAGAGGCTGGAAAGAACGGCGGCGTGGGCAAGCGCATGAGGCACATGCATGTCTTTGATCCTCGAGTCCTCACCTCGATCTCCATTTTGTCAACTTCTACAACTGTCAACCGCGCCGAGATTGCGGTCCCGCGACGGAACTATCACGGTGACATTCGCGCGCACGGCCAAACACAGCCATCATCACAAGGCACGCCTGAGCTGAGCGCGGGCGTATTCGTCGTCATTCGCTCACTCAGTTGCGACAATCGGTACCTTTTTCGCGCAACGGAGGAAGAGCTGGAATCGGAACATCAGGATTAGCGCGACAAGAACTGCGCAATCATCGCGCACATAATTCCGGCTTCCTGCATTATCAGTTGGTGGATCGTGCTCCGGACGACGGAACGGCGGCCATCGGTTCACGCAAGTGTAACGTGCAACGGTAACAGAACAAACTGGTGATCTGGCTTTGCGCTACGGGAACGCGACGCAAGGATTGAGCACAAGAGTGGTTTCTGGCTTTAAAGGTGGGAGGTGCGAAGAACAGGGAGAACGTCCTTGTTGAGTCTTGACGCAAACAGAAGATTCTAAGGAAAGAGAAAGTGTGTGTTGGGACAAAGAGCAAGCAAGACTAGATTGTGCTTGTGCATCTTAAAACAGCTTGGGGTAGAGAGGCTAAGAAAATTTATCAGTTGAATTGGAAGAGGAAGACAAGAGGAACACCAAGGGAATGAAAGAAGATAGCGCGAGGGTGGTGAGGAGATCATCTGGAAATTCGGGGGAACCTGCGATTCAGGTCATCTGTCTGGTAGGTCATTCGGTGCTGGTTGTGTTTGTCGATGTGGCTAGATGCGTTCGCATATATGCATCGGATGTTGCCAATCGTGCAGGTCGACAAGCAGATGTGCCGTCTTGCAGTAGAGGCTAACACGAACAGGGCTCTGGAGGTGGACCAAGCGAAGACAATGTCACGGGCTTCCTCGTTCGATCGACAGCAACAAACTGGGCTAAGAACTCCGTCATAGCTGTGGATGCAGGCTCCCACCTTGCATCGATTACCCGCATACTTGGTCAGGACTTCCCGCTTGTCTCCGACCCAGATCCAGCATTATCGACCCCACATAACGGTAATGGAAATGGGAATAGCAGTGACGCGCATATAGAGTCGCCGTCGCCGGGCACTGGGCATGTCTCGCTCTCCGACGAAGACTCTGGGCCTGAGACACCAGATTCTGAGCAGGATGTACCCGTCACAATTACCACGCTGAAAACTGGCGCATTCGCGGGATTACCCTTCCCACATCTAAGTGCCAGGGCAAATGCGCTACATGTTGTGAGAGAGCACATTTCGACTTATCTCATCACCCATCCACATCTCGACCATGTCTCGGGCTTCGTCATCAATACAGCAGCTTTTCACAATACATCTCGACCCAAGCGGTTAGCAGCACTACCATTTACCGTCAACGCGATCAAAAACCACATCTTCAATAACATCATCTGGCCTAACCTTACGGACGAAGATGGAGGCGTGGGACTAGTAACTTTCCAACGGCTTGCAGAAGGCGGTAACATTGCTCTGGGTGAAGGAAGCTCAAGAGGCTACATCGAAGTGTGTGACGGCTTAGGAGTCAAGGGCTTCAAAGTAAGCCATGGCCACTGCATGCAGGGGCCTGGCCATGTACACCGCGGATCGAACGCCAACCTACTGGAGACGTCAGATCGGCAAAACGCAAACCCTTCTCAATCGTATGGTCAATCAGACGGACTGGAAGGCCGTTCACAAAGCTTCTCCATGACTACACAAAGCGCACCCGGCACTCCAGGTTTCAGCGGAAGCACAGAAGCCGGCCGACGAGCCAGCGGTGTCACAGTTCCTCAACCCCAGCAACCGCAGTCGCAAGATCACTGTGTGATCGACTCAACCGCCTACTTCATTCGCGCCGAATCTACCCTCACGACCCCAAAACGCGAGATCCTCATCTTTGGCGACGTTGAACCGGACTCCCTTTCACTTTCCCCACGTACACATCAGATATGGACGGAAGCAGCTCCAAAGATTGCCGCTGGCACGCTAAAAGGCATTTTCATAGAAGTCTCATACACGAACGCGCAAGCCGACGCCGTACTTTTCGGACACTTAGCACCCCGCCATCTGCTCGAAGAGCTCAGCTCCCTCGCGGCCATGGTAAAAGACAGCAAAAAGCAGCACGAGCGCGACAAAGAAGAGCTCCGCTCGCAGAAGAAAAAGAAGCGGAAGAGAGCCAGTGCAAATAATAACCTACAGCTCGAAAGTCTGACGTCTATCGAGGGCGGTAGGAAAGCCAAGATGGGTGGCTACCTAGGTGGAGTAGGCAAAGGGATAGATTCCCCGATTTCGACAACAAACCACTCGCAAACCGACGATGAGACAATGAGCGACTTCCCGCTTTCGAGAGGTGACACGGGGACGAACACGCCTGTTCCTTTCCCACCGCCACTGCAACATCATCAGTCTATGCAGCGGCATCAGGATCAACCCCAGGATCAACAAAACGGGACCCCCGGGCCCCCTCCATCTCATCCTTCTGCACCAGCAGCGTTCGGCCTGTCATCCGTCTCCGCTGAGCACAACCGCGCCATGCTCTCCGCCGCATTCGATTCTCCGCTCAAAGGCGTCAAGGTCGTTATCATCCATGTCAAGGACTCCTTCATGGATGGGCCGCTAGTCGGGACTCAGATTCTGAAAGAACTGAGGGAAGGGGAGGAAGCGTTGCAGGAGCAAGGGAAGGGTTTGGGGTGTCAATTTGAAGTTAGCGCTGCGGGAGAGAGTTATTGGTTCTAGTGGCATCTGAGTAGGGTTTGGTCAGATTGGATTCAAGATGATTGGGCTAGAGAGGGGTGTGGTTTGGCGTTTTGGTGGATGAGCTTCGGCTTCGTCTTGGGGGTTCTTGATTCACGTGAGGGTAACGATATATGTATGTGTTTGGGCGGCTACTTTGAGTATTTGGGGGAAAGCGAGTTGGGGGTTGGGGATACATGTAGCATCATGAGTTTTGATATACCACTGCGTTCTGTTAACACCGCAGCCATCGCATGAGCTGCTGTCTGCGTTTAACCTTCATCCAGAACGTATCCAAGCTATTCCAGCACCAACACTTCCTACATTTCTTCACCACTACATCACCTCCCAAACACAGGTTCCCTCCGCCTCGTCTGCCGCCGTAGCCACCACTCCATCCCATCAACAAGCGCCCTATTCCCAATCAGAAGCGCACCCTATCCACATCGTTAGCTTCGTACTCAATCCGTTCCAATCCTCTTGTAACCGTTCGCAATTCCAACAACATACCGGTATACCAACAAACCACCACCCCGCAATCCACATCGCCGTATCCACCGTGTAAAACGCGCCCACACATCCCCCAGCCCACAGATTCACCGTCGCACAGCTCATCAATGTGCGTGTTAGGGGCGCGAAGCGGTGCCGTGCTCGGGGCCGGTGCCAGAGGAAGAGCATGAGGGTGTGGAGGAGGATGTTTGACTGTGGTGGGTCAGTGACCATGTTGCTGTCGAAGTATAGTGGAGAAGGGAGGAAAGAGACGGCGGTAGGTAAGTGGACAGCATGAGCGAGGGAGCTATTCTTTTCAACGTACAGGTATGAACACACTAGTGATGTAAATAACATTGAGGTCATGGATGTTGAGCCCGCCGATAGCCATGAGTGCACTGCACGCGTAGGCCATCACCGTGCCGGTGGCGATCCAGTATGGGATTGGATTCCAGTTGTCACATGGTATGCGTGCTGTCCGGGTTCGTTGCAGTACTAGGTCTGAATCTGTGTCTGTCTCCATAGTGGACTGGTTATACGCGGGATGGTGTGGAGAGGGCGTGAGGGCATGCGCGGCGGTGCGAGTTGCGAGGTGAAGGTAGGTACATGGCGGAGGATGCCAGTGGTCAGCCACATGATATGATAGATCAGCTATTACACTGTTACTCTCTGATGTAAAGGGTCTTGACTGCTTGTGGTCGTTGTTCGTCCCTGAACCGGTTTGACGATGGGATCCCGGAGGGTACCATGGTACTTGCCTGGAATGCCGAATGAGCAATGCGCCTTCTCTCGGTATATGCGCGGGTTTGATCGCGTTCCCCGCGTTTGGATTTTTTGGTCAATTTCATGGCTCGTTCTCTCTAATCCAGGAAAATAGGAAGCTGCCTCACTGCACATCTTATGTCCATCGCCAATGTATCCCTCATCGTCATCACCAACACCACCACCACAGTTACCACCCCTATCAATAAAGAAGCTGTCGAAAATGTATATCGATAAGATAAGCGATCTCGAGGATGCGATCCTGCTATCCCGTCTACCCGATGAAGAGAGCCCACGCGATCCATCACCACCCGCACAACCACCACAGCCCCAGAAGCCGCGCTGCGCCGGGTTCACCACCACAAGAAGAATTGCAGTGCTCGCAGCCATTGCTTGCTACATCGGAGCCGCTGTAGGGATCTATTACGTCGATGAAATGGAGGAATTCGAGCTTTTGCTGTTGTGGATTTTCATGATACCTGTACGCTCAGTCTTCAACCCTCTTTTGCACCATTATTTAAGATACTTCTTGTAATTTGAGCTAACCCACATGTACTAATAGATGACCATCCTCTGTCTTTTCGGAGGCTTTATCCTGACACATGAGAACGTCCCCAAAGATACCTCGCTGCTCGGGCGCTGTATGATACACTTCTTGACCGGGGGTATCTACATCGCGAGCTGTGTCTGGATATACATGACGCAAGAGAGAAGCCCGACAGCCGCAAAGGGTGATTTTGGGATGAATATGGCCGGATATTGGTTCTTCATCTTGCCGGTAAGTAACCTTCGTCCATATGAGGGGTGACGCAGAGGTTGCACAATGATATAATTGCTGACGCGTTTCTTAACGACAGATGGGATACTTCGTATTGAACCTGGCCGTGCTTCTAGCTGTGACGGTATGGAATAAACAAGATGACAACACAGTACCCGAGTCACGAGCGGGGGAGCCTTGCTGCTTTGGACTGTTGGTTCGAACAAGGTGAGGAAAGGAGTTGGAGAGTTGATGGACACCAGAGGGTACCGAAGGAGTAACGCGGCTTCTCTGCGCAAAGGCACGTTTGCTCGTGCGTTGTTACTTTGCCGTAGCTTTCACAGTGAAAACGAGCAGTAAATATCTGATTGTTTCATTGTTTCGCGCAAAATAATCGAAGCCTTTCCACCACACACATTGCACTGATCACCTAGAATTCTCGTCCCACAACGCTACCACCATATTCAGCACGCAACATGCATTTCAACTACGGCAGTAACCTAGGAAGCAGGTATGACGAAGAAGGCGACCTCGAGTCCGCGTCCTCCTCATATTCTCCACCTCACACCCGTCGGCCCTCGTTCATCCGGTCACCACCAGCAATCATGATGCTTTTGACATTTCTTACCGTAGCTGCCGTAGCACTTTATCAAATGAATCACGATATCACGGAGGTCATGTTGATGTGGGCCGTTTTCGTACCGGTAAGTCGCTTTTTCTATGCCCGTCTCTTAGCTAGCTACCCCAAATCCTGTATGAAGAGATTCTTACTGATTTATGTGAACAGATGGCAGCAATGTTATTGCTGATGGGGTGCTTGATTGCACACCATAAGCTTCCTAAGGATATGTCGTATTCTGGTCGATCTGCTATTCATCATTTCACTGGGATGACATACGTTGCAGCCTGTATCTTGGCGTATGTGCTACACGAGAAAGATCCAGATGAGAAGGGGAACTTTGTATTAGAAATAAGCATGTCTTGGTTCTTTGCCTTACCGGTAAGTCTATTCCTTTTGCGGTAGTGGAAGAAATATGTTGCGCACATTGAACGTTAACTAATGCACTTTTTCGTTCGCAGATTGGGTTCATCATCTTGAACATCGGAATCGTGTTGCTTGCCAACGCATGCAAGAAGGCGGAAGGCGAAGAGTCGTCCGAATAACCAAAAGATAAAGGGTTCTGCCTGTGGGTATTGGACGATTGTTGACAAGGCAAGAAGGCAGACAAAGACTTGGCGGGCACGCGAGGTCATGTGAGTTGCACGAGAGAATATTAGATAGATCACGAAATAAATCTTTTGGTATTGTAGCACGCTACTGCAGACGGCTCTGAGGATGTATCGGTAACTTTAAGCATAAGTTCGCTGCCTGTTATTGGGTTAGCAATGTGTGTATGAGAACAGGAATAGGAACTACCGTACGCATACAATTCCTTGCCATCATCATAGGGGCGCGCAGGCGACCCAGTATCAACCTCCTTGTTCACTGCCCCCCGGCTTGAGATCGTTCTCTTCCTCTCCCCATAGATCGAGGCCGAAACCCAAAGCAACCACATGATCCCGGCAATGACTCCATATGCGATGATCTGGCCTTGACTGGGAGCAAATCCGGTAAATGCGGGTGCGTCCGATGCAAGCAGCAGGCCAAGACCACCGTTAATCATTCCCAGTGTGATGAGGATACGTCCCAGCCAGAGGTGACCGTATGACCAAATAGTTCGGCGGCTGTATTTCTTGAACTTGAGGTGGTGGACGAAGCCAAGTATGGGTTGGAAGAAAAGCAGGACAAACACTATGATGCCAATAATCGGGTGGTAGTTGTCGAGCATGTTGACTGGGATGTTGTTGATCATCCACACGCCGAGACCGAATGCTGCGATGTACACAACATACGCAAAGAGTTGAAATATGCCATGGACGATCCAGACACCGCGAAACGATCCTAGTCGTATGAGAATCGATCCAACTGGGAAGAATAAGACAAAGGCCAAGGCTGCGAGGACGCCATGGGCTACGATGATCTTGTGTCGTGATTCTGATGAGAAGCCGCCACGGCCGCCGCCAAACGATGAGCCGAAATCGTTGTCGCCGCTGTCACTACCTCCTCCAAATCCGCCTGGACCGTATTGACCACCGGGGCCATACTGCGCAGATACTGCGGTAGCTACTATCGTCAAGTCAATTGAGTCCTCAGATTTCCGGATTGGCTCCATACCTAAGCTAAGCAGCGTCGCTCGCGTGCTAAAAGTCATAGTGAAGATGTGGAATGACAAAGAGCAATGCAAGCTCGATTTGAAGGTCTACAGATCGATAGAAAGAAATATTGGCTACTTGATCTATTCTTACCTGCGACGGCTGATCTTACAACATCACCCACGACACCAAGCCGAATAGCCCCAAATCGATGATTCACGTCTGGACGTGACACAGATGACGCTGTTTAGAACAGAAAATGGTCGAGCTTACGCGTTTCCGCAGCTTTTTCGTGTGTTTCGAGTGGTGGACATTGACATGCTAGTCTGACTTGGGGCCGGGGTGCACATGGTGGAGAGCCGGAAGTAAGATGTCGGCGAAACATGTTGGGAAAGCACCGACTCTCATGATGTGACGAGTGCCTCAGGCAGAAGATGTCGTTGACGTCGATACAGGATTAGTGAGGTCGTCTCATGGAGGCCTGGATGGTCCAACATTCCTGAGCACGTGTTTGCGCGACGTGCCTGTAGCCTTGCGCAGGCACGCGTCTGACTCGCTTGACTTGGCTAGCATTAGCATGATCCTTCGTTCGCGGGTGTAGGCAGCGACTGGGCGACAAATCGTTGCAGCTGCTATTCCAGGTTTGCTGCGAACATGGCCGCTGGTCGGGTGCCGAACTGATAGCGAGAGGTGCGATCGCGATAACTGGTCACCCGTGTGGCTAGTGTGGCAGATGACGTGAGTAATGACCTTGGGAGCCTGTGCGAATGTCTTTCTCATCAAAAACTTCATCCCATGTTAACACATAGTATAACTTCCGGGTTCACGTTCACCGTCTAGTCGACATGGCGGTCGGCAACGTGATGTGGCATCCCCACGCAGCGCATCCCGTCGCCCTCGACCCCATGGCGGTCAGAGCGCGGTCGAGGTTTTCCATCCGCCCTCCGCGATCCTGGGCTGTCGCATGGCCAGGCACATGTCGGTCGTTCAACAGGTACAAGTCCTGCATGCGCTTGTCTGTAGTCATTTGTCCCCTGAGTTCGCGGTGACTGTTGCATAGCCCCAGTTTGCAAGAGTCCCGTGGTAGGAAGAGAAGGCAGAATAGCGCACCGCCACGGTTGTGCACATCACGCGCGCGCCCTTTGTCCGTATACATGTCGTCAGAGTTGTGAGTCGAAGAAGCAAAAGAAGGTGAAACAAGGAAATTGCGATGAGTTGGAGCAAAGAGAGGTGAAGACTCTGTGGAGACATGAGTTGTGCGTGCCCGCCGCGAGGATGACTCCTGCAGGTCCCGAATTTCGGCGATGCCATGTGACCAATCATGGGCGGGCACGGGTGCAATAGTGGGCCCGCATTCGCTGTCATCTAGGCTGTGATCTAGCATCTTCCTTCTCCCCGTCACACCATCGTGCGGCTCTGAGTCACTCTGCAGCCTACTGACATCCTTGACTTAGCTTGTACCTGCATACGTGATTCAATGTCATCCCATGTATATAAGGCTGGGTAGGTATCTTGCTCCAATGCTTGACTCTCCTGAGACTATCAGCCGCCTTTGCGGCTTTTCGCCCCACCACTCTCCATCTCCCCTCAACCCTATTATTACTTATTCACACATCCACAAGAACTTGAAATAGACGACATGGGCAAACGTCACAACAGAAAACGAACTAGAAGTCGTCCTCGGAACCGCAACAACAACCACGACAATTCACCCCCGCAGGTCATCAACCACACTCGAAGCGAGTCGGTCAGCACTACATCTTCAACTCTCTCCGCAACCAGCTCCTGCTTCCATCCTCAAAGCTCCATTGCGGGTGCCAATGCGAACCACTGGCAGCAAACCTACACTGCATGGCAAACCCGGCTTCGACTACAACAGGAGCAGGAGCAAGAGTTGGAGACTCAACGACTGCGCATCTTTGGTGGACTACCGGAGGATGAGAGGACCTTGATGGAGCCAATGCTCAAGGTGGTCACGGATCTTTTCGATGGTTTCTACGATTACGAAGATCCGTGATGATTAGAGTGCTGGTTCTTTGCACATCTCTACTCCTACGCATGGGTTTCCATTTCAACGGACGATACATGTTTTTACGACGAACACGACACGAATTAACGACCAAACCAACGATGACTCTGGTAGCCAGCCGGAGGCGTGGGATATCATCTGGGCACGGACTCGTAGCAGATCAGACAGCACCTGCGTCGGCCCAGCTGGGCCGGCCCGCAAGCGCTATCTGGTTGGTTCAACATTGCTCAGCCCTAGGACTCCGGCTTCACGCATAGGCGGCGGAAGCGAAGACAATGGTGGAAGAGACAGCTAGATGCACGCCTGATGCGTGTGCTCGCTCGAGCCCCGAACTCGCGAGCATGTGCTATTGGCTAGAGCGTCGCTGTCTCTGAGAACGGCGGAAAGGAAAGAAGGACGCGCATGCGTATTGGTGGAGGAGTCATCTTGCTTGGAAGGAACGGTGTACATCTGCAGCTCACTGCAGGGCAGACAAACGTCCGAGTAGTTTATCAATATTTCTTTAATTAATCTGAACTTTACCCAAACATTTGGCTTCTCTTGTGGCATTCATGAGTTCCTTCCCTAGCTGCAGCGAGCGTGCTTGCCTTGCGCCGCCTCTCACCGTCAGGGTCCAGTTTTGTTGTCTTACTAGTCCGCATACAGCGTCTCGACTTGTTGTAGGCAAGAGCTTCCAATCTTTCTCTCTCTCACCTCTACCAACCGTTCCCAAGCGCGGTTCCATTCACGACTGCTATCGCGGGCTACACCTGACACTGCGCAACTTCGACCGAGTAATCCCGAAGACATCAGTAGGTAAAAGCCAAGCGCTTCCTATACAGTTCACTGCACTAACAACCGACTGCCGGTTAGCTCGCGATGGCAGATACTCAAGAGTTCCGCTTCCTCGACCTACCCAAGGACATCCGCTTGGAAATATACGACCTATTCCCTGCCGAAACCCGTCGCTACACGGTCCGAACACTTCGTGAGCCATCCATCACGCCCTTCACCCTGGTCTTGGAACGCATCCCGTGCATGGCACTACTCACAACCTGTCGCCAGATATTCGACGAAGTTTCTGCCATGCTAGGGTCAAGGGTGGACGGCCAGCCACTTCGTATCTTCGCCGATGCGGAGGACTTGTGTGACAACGTCATCAGCGTTATAGCGTGTTATGCTTTACCTAACCTTCGCTGTGAGAGCCTGAAGACACGTATCGAGCGCTATAGTCCTAGTCGCCAAAATGGCCCCGAAGATCAGGATGTGCCCGAAGTTCCGCATCAGGCTCTACGTCACAATATAACGGCAGCTGGCTCGAAGCTAGAAATCGAGATAGCTCTTGAGCTTGACGGTGATCTCAGACAGCCTTCCCTGAACCTGCAGCGCACAAGAGGTTATCTCCGCATATTCTATAAGTGGATTGTGAGCAGAGGAGCATCTTACTTCTTTCGCGACGACCACATCAATATCACAATCAGGCCCAAGCCGACAGCAGGTATGAGCGAGAAATCAATCAGCGATGGACGAGTGTTCGACTTCGAGGAATACCCGAAGGAGTTTTGGCTTGGGAGGATGTGGACTTGTCAGGTCGGTGAGTGCATCACTGAGAGCGAGTGGCAACGCAACTGGGAGGAAGGCAAGCGCTTCGGGAGGTTGAAGCGGATGTAACAACTTCATGACTTTGAAGGTCATCATGACACAAGAGAAAGAGTGGTTGGACTGAGGTTACAGATAGTCGAAGCATCGCTACCGGATTACAGTGTTATGAGCCACCCACCAAGGACGTTCCAATAGGGAATTTCTTTCAGGTTTCTCTAAAACAAAACAAGAATAAGAATTGGAGATCAGACAGCCTTTCATAGATGCTTGTCCTCTTTGTGCGCGTGTAGAGGAAAGGAGGCCGCGAGAAATGCCTCTGCCAAAACATTGGTAATCGCCTCGCGTGACAATTAAATACCACCTCTTTAGCAATCAAAAATCTAGGACTAGACTAAAGTGAAGCCTTGAGAATAGAGTCCGTTGATGCTCCAACACCCAAAGAGACCCAATCCGTCGTTGCCTCAGCGGCGCTACCGTCCCTCCCAACCCCATCCTTCCTTCACCATCAAACCAACGTACAAGCAATCACGACCCCATCACTATAAACAGCAACCCCAAAATCGCAAAGCGCAGCTAATAAAAGCAGGTTTACGTACCCACCATGCGCTACAAACCCGGCTGAGCGGTCGCCCTACTATCGTACGACCCTCGCCAACGGGTCACCCCACACGCATCCCGGCAGCGCCCGAACACGGTGTTCTTGGTGCATGTGTCTCGCCACCAAAACTCTTTCGTTGTGGATTATTGAGGGGTATCAGACGATGTGGTCGTATATTCGGTGAATTCGACGAATGGTTTTGCGGATTGTCTGTCGTGTCTCGCGATCTCAGGAACTGGGTTGGAGTTTTTGCGTGTTGGTGTGAGGCGCATGCCTTGGTGTTAGTATCATAGGATCACGCAACAAAGCTGTGTGAGGAGAGAGTTGGCATCGTCGGCAGGTACCGACACCGTGAGTATTGCTTGAAGGAATCGTGAGATATAAGGTACATGGGTTTCTTCCGTTGATATTCATCATCACAACCAGTCACATCCATCCTCAGCTATACAAATCTATTAACCTTCAACACCTCATACCGCACATACAATAAGCCTCTTGCATACAAGCAATCAGCGATCTTGTTATCTCACCAATCATCACTCAAGCCAACAACTCTCAACATATACCACCAACCCACACAAAATGCCAGCAGTACCAAGATCCTACCTCCCCTCCTTCGCCGCCTTTCTAGGTAAGTCTTCTATCTCTTTCTCTTTCTCTCTACCAGTCGCATCCAACATCCAACACTCAACACCTAACTAACACACCACCCCAGCATTCGGCATAACCTACACAACAATCGTCGCAGCAAAAGAAGGCGCAGCCGTCGACGGCGCACGAACCCGCTGGCAAGACCAACATGCACGAGCAAGGAACGCATTGAGCGGGGGCATGACTCTATCAGATATGGAGAGGAAGTGAATCGAAAGAGGGAGGATGAGAGAGTTCAATTCCAGTGTTTGCATATTAGGGGTAATAGGCGTTACGGATGCTGGATACAAAGTCCAGGGTATATATCAATTCATCAAGTTCAACGTATGCGTATCCATCTAGACAGTGTGATACTTCTCTTTCCAATGTCTTCAACACAACCTTGGAACCTTAGAAATCATGCACCCACCTCTCCGCATATACATTACCGTGCCACGCCAGCCACCCGAACACCACTGCAACAACATACCCCCACCCCATCTCCCTCCTCTACCACCCTCCACCCACTATCTCCCCTCCTCCTCCTCCATCACCATCCCTGTAATTCACCCATACAATCCATCCTATACCCCCAGGATACACCCCTATAACACTATCCCCAGTATACGCATCGGGAGACAATGATAGTACCCGGCGCATGCGTCCCTCGTGTTTTACAACATTGTGTTGGAGGATGAGGAATGTGCGATGTGGAATGTGGAATGTGGACGTGTGACACGGAAATGTTATATTAAAAACGGTTGTCGGGACGCGATATCGGTATGTAGGGTAGACGTGCATTGGGGCAGGGTGCAGATACGGGGGAGGAGGACGGAGGGTTCGGGTGGTTAATCTGGGTAAAGAGCGTAGGGCAGAGGCGGCGTGGGGGGTAAGAAGGTTTGGGACCGGGCGGATGGATGGATGGAATGTCAGTAGGCGACAATGGTACGAGGAAGTCTTCACAATGAAGCATGTGGGACACGAAATAACTTCATCACTATATTCAATCCCACATCCACCTCTACGTAACCCCAGTTCCGACTACTTCATCGGCCCCCAACAGACCTTGGGGTCAGAATATATCTACAAGAAAACCCATTGCCCGTTGAACGCCATCCAGAACAGAATCAAGGTACGCATGACAACCATCGCGCAGTACCGAAAGAACAAAGGAAAGCAAAAGAAGGCCTACTCGCTGATTGCGGCTGAAACCCAAGTCGCATGTCGGAACAGCCGACTTGGATATATATGATCAAACAAAGGGAATCGTACAATCATGTAGGACAGTCTATGAAAACAAAAATCGCTGCAGTGTTTGAGAAGGAAAGATCAGAAGGGACAAATTGTAAAGTCATTGGCTATAAGTCAAACGACGATGTGATGTCGGCTAATCTTTGCATGGCGGGGCTCATGGCAGCAATTTTCCTCGCCAGACGCTCTGCTAGAAGTGTTTCGTTCGCTTCGTCTGAGATGACTAGCGAGTAGTGTGCGAAGGCCTTCTCGGGGTTGGTGAAGAGTGCCTCGTGGTCCTCATGAGGTGCGGCGGCAGTGGTGGAGGGAGCGGACGAAGAGTAGTATAGGTCGTACTCGGCGTCTACCTCTTCGGTCTCATCGGCGGCAGCGGAAACGGTGGGCTCGGACTGGACAGGGCGCTCGACGATGGGGTAGTCAGCCTTGACCTCCTCAACAGTCGAGTCGTCCTCGGCGTTCAGGATAGCGCTGTATCCCTTGCCAGACATAGCCTCGATGTCGAGGGGGTTGGTGGGACCCTCAGGCAGCTCAGTGACGGCGAAAGCAACGGGTTGCTGGAAGTTGAAGCCATTGTTAGCACCCCAGTTGTTGCCATTGTTGGTGTTCAGGTTGAGCATAGCAAAGTCGAGTTGGGGCTCGGGGACCATGGTCATACCAACGTGGGTGTTCTCGGCCTGCGACATGCCGTTGAACTGCTGTTGCTGCTGGAACTGAGTGGGGGCAGGAGCAGCGGCGACGGGTGCTGCGGTTGATGGCATTGAGGTCATGGGGGCCTTGGCCTGGAGCGACTCGTCGCGAGAGAGCTCCTCGAGGAAGGGAGTGAAGGCCTGGTGGCGGAGCAGACGCTCGATGAAAGCGCGCGAGCGGGCGTTCTCCTCCATGAGGAGGCGGTTCTGGGAGCGGAGTTCGTTGGCCTCGTTGACCTTCATGGCAACCTCGCCTTCGAGCTGGCCAATGTAT